>NC_041224.1:146128638-146130228 GCF_002837175.3 Physeter macrocephalus
TTTTGTGTGTGGTATGCGGGCCTCCCTCTGCTGTGGCCTCTCCCGTTGCGGAGCACAGGCTCCGGACACGCAGACTCAGCGGCCATGGCTCATGGGCCCAGCCGCTCCGCGGCATGCGGGATCCCCCCGGACCGGGGCGCGAACCCGGTTCCCCTGCATCGGCAGGCGGACGCGCAACCACTGCGCCACCAGGGAAGCCCATGTTTAGTTTTAAATGAAACTGCTGGCCTTTTCCAGAGTGATCAGACATGTTACACTCTCATCAGCAATGTGTGAGGGCTCTGGTTCCTCTACATCCTTGCCAACATTTGGTGTTTTCCCTCTTTTCAACTTTAGTCATTCTGCTGGTGGGTGTGGAGAGGTATCGTTAAAGAAAAAATTATTCATGACACTGTTAAAGGAAGACTTTATTCAAGGAGGACTGCTATGATGGGGTTTTGCAGTAGGGGAGAGAGATTGGGCTCAAGTCTGAAAACAGCAAGGAAAGGTGGGAATTTATAGCCAAGGAGCAAGGTGGGGGGATTGATGGATGGTAAATTAGTAAGAGGAATCATCCAAGGTAGGTGGGGAATCTGGCTAAACTGACTTAAAAGGATTCCTTGTGAAGGCAGGCCAAGGTGGTCAGACATCACTGGGGGATGGTGGAGGATGAGGAACCTGATCAGATAGTGGGGACGGGGGATTCTGGCTAAACCAACTTAGCAGGATTCTTGCTAAAAATAGGTGATACGAGGATGGACACAGAAGTATAAAAGTCAAGGCCTAGTTGGGAGGAGGATTCAGAGGAGCCTGACTAAAGTTTGGTCAAGGAAAGTCTCTGCTGGTGTCACACTGTAGAGTATTTGCTTTCACATTGACAGAAACACTCTCTAATTGGTTTAAACATTTATTTAGCTACTATACATATAAATGTACTGGTGTGTGTGTGTGTGTGTGTGTGCAGATGTATTTGACTTTTCAAAAATCTTTTTTATACCTAGATAATGTAGTTGTGATGGAATCTTGGTTCCTCCAACTTTGTATTACAAAAAATGTCAAATATACAGAAAAACTGACAGTATCTGTTTGTCCTCCACCTAATCCCCCCCCACCCCGCCATATAAACTGTTCAAGGATAAATTTTAAAAGAAGATAAAATCATGACTCACACAAATATAAAATGAACACATGTCCAAGATTTTATTTGACTCATGGACCCAGTAAGATATTACAACTAGTTCAGACAGGAACTCAACATACCACCTTTACAGTCAGATAGGGATGCTGAAGTAAATTTGCAAATGGATGCAAACCTGGGCAATATTCATTATTACTTGCATTTACAAGTACTTGCATTTTACTAGATACAACTTGTATTTCTATGGACAGAAATTGTTTGCATTGCTATCAGTTTTCTGCAAATTCTACCTCTACAGAATTCTGAGATAGTCTTGTCAAGGACAAAAGTGGAGGGACTTCCCTGGTGGTCCAGTGGTTAAAGACTTCTCGCTTCCGCTACAGGGGACATGGATTCCATCCCTGGTCAGGGGAACTAAGATCTCACATGCCGTGCAGCTTGGCCCCAAAAAAAAAAAAAAAAAAAAAAAAAAG
>NC_041224.1:146131051-146133399 GCF_002837175.3 Physeter macrocephalus
ACTTAATGAAGCTCAGTTTCTTGATGTCTCTTTGCAGAAAGAATTCAGTGAGAGACAAAGTGATAGATAAGAAGTGGATTTATTTAGAGAGAAACATACCCCACAGACAGACTGTGGGCCATCTCAGAAGGTGAGAAAGGCACCAGGGTAAAGGGTTGTCAGTTTTTTTTTTTTTTTAATTAATTAATTAATTTATTTATTTTTGGCTATGTTGGGTCTCTGTTGCTGTGCATGGGCTTTCTCCAGTTGCAGTGAGTAGGGGCTATTCTTCATTGCGGTGTGCGGGCTTCTCATTGCGGTGGCTTCTCTTGTTGCGGAGCACGGGATCTAGGCACATGGGCTCAGTAGTTGTGCCTCGTGGGCTCTAGAGCGCAGGCTCAGTAGTTGTGGCTCACGGGCTTAGGTGCTCTGCAGCATGTGGGATCTTCCCAGACCAGGACTCGAACCCGTGTCCCCTGCATTAGCAGGCGGACTCTCAACCACTGCGCCACCAGGGAAGCCCCCAGCAGGAGGATTCTTAACCACTGTGCCACCAGGGAAGCCCGGGTTGTCAGTTTTTATAGGGTTGGGTAATTTCCTAAGCTAATGAGTGGGAGGAGTATTTCAGCTATTTGGGGAAGCGGCGGGGATTTCCAGGAATTGGGCCACCGCCCACTTTTTGATCCTTGTGGTCAGTCTTAGAACTATCTTGGCGCCTGTGGATGTGTCATTTAGCTTCCTGATGTGTTACAGCGAGTGTATACTGAGACTCAAAGTCTAGTGGCAGTTGACCTGTCTGCCATCTTGGACCCATTTGGTTCTAATCAGTTTATGTCATGTCCTCCAGCTATGTCATTCTTTCAAGTGTAGTGCCTTGCCCCCTTCCCTCCTGTTTCATTTCCCCCTCAGAGATTTCATCCCATATTCTTATGGGAAGCAGAAGGGCGATGTCCGTCTTCTGTAACTGCTTCAGTAGGGGCGTCGACCCTGCCTGTCAGGGAGTAAAAATCTCTGGATGCCTGATCTAGGGGCCCCAGGGGTAAGACAGCTCCTTGTTCTAAGTCAGTATGGGCTGGAATCCTCGCATAGCCATCATCTTGGTGTGGAACTGTTGTAACTGCTTCCAAGGCCTTTCTGTGAATCTCCTTGATGATGAAGCACTTTTTGTAACAGCATCAGAGTACAAAAATATCTGTAAATGACAAAAGGCTTAAAAGGCATGGTTAAACATCTGATAACAGTGTAATCGATAAAGAAACGTTATAATAACCAGAATTACGAATGATTACATTTAACTTAACATACCAAATAATCCTAGTTAAATATTTCTCTTTAAGATACCTCAGGGGCCCTCTAAAGTACCCCAAAGTTAGCTGGAAATCAAAAGAAACTTAATTAAAATTTGACATTTGGGAAGCTTGTCAAAAAGTTTCAAAACACTTGGTCAAATAAGATCATAGGTCACTGTGAGACAATACTTATTCCCTAACTAAAGTTACAGAAGATCTCAAAAACAAATACAGATCACTTAAAAGGCAAAGAAATATACCAAATCCAGTCTTGTCCCAGCCCATTCCCAGCAAAATCCATTTACCCAACTACATTTAATCCAGTCTTAGAAAATCCTGATCACGTATAACTCTTTTCAGTATTCTTCATTCTTCACACCTTCTTTTACTAAAAACACATCTTACTTTTCTTAAAAGTTTTTTTCACATTGAGTTACTTTTCTTGTTGACAAAGTTGTAACAGAAAAAGGTCTTATTTGACCTCTAATAAACCTAGGTACAATAGAAGGATTATACTTGACATTGATCATTGATGACTCTAACAGGTCTGTGTTAATCAAACCAACAAGCTTAAGCCACCTTCAAAACCAGATATCAGTTTAGTACTGAATATTTTTCAGATGACATGAACCTGAAATGCATCTGGCCAGATTATTTTCTATTTCTGAGTATTTATATAAGCACTTAATTTTTTAAAGCCAATTAAGTAGAGCTCCTTTATGAATTCATTTTTGGCAATATCACAGGCCTACAACACACATATAGATACATATGAACAAACAAACAAACACAGGGGCCTCTTAGTTCCCATTCCAAAATTTCAGTCCTGAGTCAGATACAACATAAAACCTATCAGTCACAAGGGGATGGATTCAAATTGGGCTTCTGGCAGATGGAACAAATCAAGGTCACCTATCTAGATGGCTAAACCCTTTTTACTAGTGTTTACAGAAAAAACACTTACGGGAAGCCCGTGAGCCGTGGCCGCTGAGCCTGCGCGTGCGTCCGGAGCCTGTGCTCCGCAAGGGGAGAGGCCACAGCAGTGAGAGGCCCGCGTACCGCAAAAAAAAAAAAAAAAAA
>NC_041224.1:146133524-146146909 GCF_002837175.3 Physeter macrocephalus
AAAAAAAAAAAAAAAAAAAAAAAAAAAAGACAAGACACTTAGGATTTCTATTATCCTTGACAAGTCAAGTTCTAAATTACTTTACCCTCTTTTTTAAAATTTGCGTTTAAAAAGATGGCAGAGATAAGGGTTCCTGAGAAGACCAGATAGGACACTTGCATCTCAAAGATACGGCACATTCCTCCTAGGATGACTGTTTCCCCTTTGTTTAATACTTACAAGTCTCTTAAGATAAATAGGGAAGGTTTGGGGAGTGGTAAAAGGATTGGTGGGTTTTGGATTATTTTTGGAGCCACACCTCTGGTCCTGTAAAGACTACATTTGTAAAACAAGGACAGTTTTGTTTTCTTTTTCAAAGAATTGGGTGGTTACCTCAATGATATTGAAGGACTGACATACCCATTCATTTAAGTTGAAAAGTTTTACTTTTCCTCATTTAGCTTAGGGGAGAAGGCCTCTTCCAAAATTGGGAATAAAGGGTCAGCACTTGTAAGGGTCAGAGGGAGGGGAATAAAGCAATAAAAAGTACACCTTGGTGGTCACACTGGTTTTCTGGGGTTAACAGAAGGAAGAAAGAAAGAAAGAGAGCAGGAATGAGCAAGAATGCAAGAATGTGGGAGAAAAACCGCAGAGTCGAGATGAGTATAGAGATTAACAATTCTGTCCTGGATCTGCTGTTGCGTGTGCACAAGCAACAGGATTGACCTGCCGGTCAAAAATGAGCAGACATTGGCAGAGCGTCCTCCCCAGTATACCTGGCTTGCAGCATCGCACGGGCCTCTTTAGGACCAAAACCTAACTCTCAACATTCTTACCTTATCACCATCCCTTCGTGATCGCCAGCTGAAACCATGCACCTCAGATTGGGCCTTGAACCCATGTGGCGGGACTGGAACCCGGCCAAGACCCTGATTTGGACTTAAACCCAAGAGGCTGGGACTTGAACCTGGCCAAAATCCACAATTTTCCAACTGAGATCACACACCTGGTTTTAGGACTTAATGAAGCTCAGTTTCTTGATGTCTCATCGCAGAAAGAATTCAGTGAGAGAGAAAGTGATAGGTAAGAAGTGGATTTAGGGACTTCCCTGGTGGCGCAGTGGTTAAGAATCTGCCTGCTAGTGTAGGAGACACGGGTTCGAGCCCTGATCCGGGAAGATCCCATATGCCGTGGAGCAACTAAGCCTGTGTGCCATAACTACTGAGCCTGCACTCTAGAGCCTGCGAGCCACAGCTACTGAGCCCGCGTGCCACAACTACTGCAGCCCGCGTGCCTAGAGCCTGTGCTCCACGACAAAGAGAAGCCACCGCAATGAGAAGCCTGCACACCTCAACAAAGAGTAGCCCCCCGCTTACCACAACTAGAGAAAGCCCCGGGCACAGCAACAAAGACCCAACGCAGCCAAAAAATAATAAATAAATAAATTTATTTTTTAAAAAAAGAAGTAGATTTATTTAGAGAGAAACACACTCCACAGACAGAGTGTGGGCCATCTCAGAAGGTGAGCAAGGCACCAGGGTAAGGGGTTGTCAGTTTTTATAGGGTTGGGTAATTTCCTAAGCTAATGAGTGGGAGGAGTATTTCAGCTATTTGGGGAAGGGGCAGGGATTTCCAGGAATTGGGCCACCGCCCACTTTTTGATCCTTATGGTCAGTCTTAGAACTGTCTTGGCGCCTGTGGGTGTGTCATTTAGCTTCCTGATGTGTTACAGCGAGTGTATACTGAGACTCAAGGTCTAGTGGAAGTTGACTTGTCTGCCATCTTGGGCCCATTTGGTTCTAATCAGTTTATGTCATGTCCTCCGGCTATGTCATTCTTTCAAGGGTAGTGCCCTGCCCCCTTCCCTCCTGTTTCACTATGATGGACACAACTTTTCCTTTGGGGGTGTGTGTGTGTATGTTTATATGTGTGTGTATATACACACGTGTGTAGTATATATGTATATGACTTTTTTCCTCCCAAATCTTTGAAAGTAAGATGAAGATATTATGACGCTTTACCCCTAAATAATAAAGCATGTGTCTCTTAAGAATAATGTTCTTCTACATAAGGGCAACAATATCACACCTAAGAAAATTAAAAGTAATTCTATAATATCATCTAATATCCAATTTATTTTTATTTTTTATGTTTTATTTATTTTTTGTTTTGTTTTGTTTTGATTTTTGGCCAAGCCATGTGGCTGTGAGATCTTAGTTCCCTGACTAGGGATTGAACTCTGGCCCTCGGCGGTGAAAGCACGGAGTCCTAACCACTGGACCACCAGGGAATTCCCTCCAATTTATTTTTAAATTTCCCCAATTGTCTCAAGATTCTTTTTATATCTTTTTGGTGTGTGTTTTGAATCAGGAGCCAATCAAGTTTCCTTTATTTCAGGCTGTTTAAAATTTTTGAAGAGCTAATCCCTTGGGACTGAATTTTTTGGTGACTAGTCCTGATGGCATTTCTTATAACATTTCATGTAGCAATGTTTCTGAAACCGAACAGATGCTTTAGGATGTCATCCTTCTCCCAAGAGAGCCATATCACTTTCATTAACATGGTCACAAACTGTGTGCTTTGTGCTCAAGGGAAATGAACCTATGGGCTTTTTGCTGTTTATGCAAGAGAAAATTATCTGCTATTGTAGGGCTGTTAATAACCCTTTGTATTGCACTGTATTGGTAGCTGCTTTGCCTGTGGGAGCTCTCATGCAGAAAAAAGAAATTAACTAAAATAGAATAAATAGTCCCTTCCTTCGGGATGGAAAGGAAACATGGAAATTCAAGATAAAATTAAAGGCCAGGGAAAGCAGACATGCTTTAGCATCCCTATGTTGAAGCCGATCTCTCCCTCCTTCCTGCCTTCCTTCCCTCCCTCCTCCCTCCCTTCCTCCCTAATTCTGATTTGAGAGCTGTGTAGTGTTAGAGTTCTTCATGACTTAGGTAACTTTGTTTTTTAATAGTTACCCCCAGTTCTCCTATATTTAAAGTGAGAATTTTGGTAAAATTTTAAAAAGGAATTTAATTATAGATCTTGCTTCATAGACATTATGCAATTGTTGTGACTGCTTCTCTTAATTCTGTCCCAAAGGCTAAATTTCTAATTCTACTAATGTTTTGGAGGTCCCCAAGACCACTCCTAGGTTCACTGATTCACTAAGTGTTACCTGAAAACTGGTTTGCCTCTTGGTGAATGTTGAGCCAAAAGACACAACCGAGCCAAAGATCGGGAGAAGGAAGGATTTATTACTTGCAGCAAGTAAGGAGAACACTGGGGATCTTTCCCAAAGCAGCAAAACTGGGGAAGTTTTAAGCTAAGGGTACATGCATATTCATGATGGGGCTTGGGTGGTCAACAGAGTCCAAGCTTTAGTTGATTGAAGTCAGAAGTTCAGAAAAGGTCAACATCATCAGCCCTTAGATCCCAGAATGGCTTAGGCCAAAATGGCCTCTCTTATGTCAAGAAAACCATGCCTGGTTTTCTTTCTCCGGGGACCCTCTACCTTATCTGCTTACACAAAGATTCAGAGAACTCAGCATATAGCTGTACTCATGGTTATGATTTATTGCAACAACAGGCTACAGAACAAAATCAGCCAAGGGAAAAGGCTCATGGGGTGAAGTCTGCAGGAAACGAGGCACAAACTTCCAAGAGTTCTCTCCCAGTGGAGTCACAGAGGACGTGTTTAATTTCTCCAGCGTTGAATTGTGACCACAGATGCAGAGCTATCAGGGAAGCTCATTAGAGACTTGGTGCTCATGGTTTTTACTGGGGCTGGTCACATAGGCACCCTCTTTCTAGCATAATTCCAGACTCCCAGAAGGAAAATAGCTGTTCACCATAAACCACATTGTTTATACAGTTTAGGCTCAGTGAGCCTCTCTTATCAGTTCTGGGAATGGTGAGAGCCCTCCCGAGATCCAGGCTCCCAGACTCCAGCCAGGGTCTACCTTTCAAGTAGGCCTTTCTAAGGATAGTAGTCTCAGGCCTGCTGTGTTAACTTTTTTGTATACAACTAGCTTTCTTCCTTTCCTTCCACTATGCAAATCAGAACATTCAAAGAATGCTTACATCTTCCCAGTGACAAAATTACTACGATTTATATCACACTAGCAGACTGTATGTGGAGAAGGAGAGGCAAAAAAGGATGTTGCGTATTTTGGGGATTACTTTCATTTTCTTATCCTCAGGTGACTATTTTTTAATTTCTATATTAATCCATTACTATTTGTCAAAAAAATTTACAGGCTTATTGCTAGTATTATTTTAAAAGTTGTACTCTAAAAATCATACTTTGTGCTCTGAAGTGATCTTTTACTAGTTCCTAAAGACAAGCCACAGAATGGGAATATGACAAGGAACTTGTATCTATTGATAGAATATATAAGGACTTATTACAATTCATTAATAAAAAGACAACCCAATTTAAAAAAATGAACAGAGATCTGAATAGACATTTCTCCAAAGAATATCTACAAATGGCCAATAAGCCTGTAAAAAAATGCTCAACATCATTAGTCAACAGGGAAAGGCAATCAAAACTATAGTGAGGGCTTCCCTGGTGGCGCAGCGGTTAAGAATCCACCTGCCAATGCAGGGGACACGGGTTCGAGCCCTGGTCCGGGAAAATCCCACATGCCACGGAGCAGCTAAACCCGTGTGCCACAACTACTGAGCCTGCACTCTAGAGCCCGAGAGCCACAACTACTGAGCCCACGTGCTGCAGCTACTGAAGCCCACGCACATAGAGCCCGTGTTCCGCACCTAGAGCCCGTGTTCCGCAACAAGAGAAGCCACCGCAGTGAGAAGCCCGTGCACTGCAATGAAGAGTAGCCCCCGCTCGCTGCAACTAGGGAGAAGCCCACATGCAGCAACGAAGACCCAACGCAGCCAAAAATAAATAAATTAATAAATAAATTTCTTTTAAAAAAAACAACTAGTGAGATACGACTTGACACACACTAGGATGGCTATGATCAGAAACATAGATAATAATGTGTTGCTGAGGATGTGAAGAAATTGGAGCTCTCATATACTGCTGATGGGAATATAAAATGGTACAACTGCTCTGGAAAACAGTCTGGCAGTTCCTCAAATGATTAAACATAAAGTTATCATAATGAACCAGCAGTTCCACTCCTAGTGATGCCGAAAACTCGACCTCTGTGCGCTGGGGCTGAATCGAATCTTGGAGATAGAGTTTCGGGTGAAGTAGAAAAGAATAGCTTTACTGCTTTGGCAGGCAAAGGGGGAAACAGCGGGCTCCTGCCCAGAAAAACTGTGTGTCCAAACCTGGTGGGCAAATCTTTTTATTTAATGATCTTCCTGACATATGTTTCTTGTATTATTATTATTTTTTATCCCTTTCAACGTATGGCCAAGGAAGGCACGATTGAAAAATGCAGTCTGTGTTTCATTTAGGCTGGTGCTTTGTATTAGTCTCACATCAGTGTCTGGCATGGAGAAAACATCGTGAGGGGTCTGGGAGAACTTTCTTACTTCTTCTGAGTCGAATTCTCACAGTGACTTCAGTCTGTTTTTTGAAGTATTATAAATTCTTGGCCAGATAATCCCTGAAACTCATGTTCAAAGGCAAATACCAAAGCATATCCTAAAACCAAATATAAATGAATTTTAGATGGGCTGCCATTTTAGCTGATTCACATCACTGCTCCCCTCATCGTGAGTTTTGCACACTTGTCAAAGGGACTGGAAGCTCTAACTCAGGTGTTTCAGAAACAAATAATGCATTTTTGATATTTCCCAGAGAGGACATTATTATATTTTTATTTTATTTATTTATTTATTTTATTTTTATTTTTTTTTGTGGTATGCGGGCCTCTCACTGTTGTGGCCTCTCCCGTTGCGGAGCACAGGCTCCGGACGCGCAGGCTCAGCGGCCATGGCTCACGGGCCCAGCCGCTCCACGGCACGTGGGATCTTCCCGGACCGGGGCACGAACCCGTGTCCCCTGCATCGGCAGGTGGACTCTCAACCACTGCGCCACCAGGGAAGCCCAAGGACATTATTATATATCTTGAAATCTCAGCAAGGACTTGCCTCACCACAAAGCAGGGATGGCCGTGTTGGTGAAACCCTGTATCCCGTTGACCAGCCCCCTCCTGCACTGCCGTACCCTTTCCTTACAGAAGCTGTGCTGTGTGACCACATCATGGTGTGATCTTCAGAGGAGACAGGTCATCTCATTCCTTTTGTGACCTGACTTTCCGAGATCCTTTGTTCTATGGGACTCTGGAGTCTGGTGTGTGACACAGGTCCAATGACCAGATGTGCTATTTCTTTGATGTTTCCATGATTGATGTT
This sequence comes from Physeter macrocephalus, assembly GCF_002837175.3. Classification (NCBI taxonomy): domain Eukaryota; kingdom Metazoa; phylum Chordata; class Mammalia; order Artiodactyla; family Physeteridae; genus Physeter; species Physeter macrocephalus. The sequence continues at coordinate 146,139,831 of NC_041224.1, forward strand.
CTTGTAAATCCCTTTGGGGATTTTAATACTGTTCAATCTATATTTAAACCATTAAATTTGACCATAAGAAGTAGGACCCCTGGCAGAAATTAATTGCATTTTTTAATTTTTTTATTTTTTTGCGGTACGCGGGCCTCTTACTGCTGTGGCCTCTCCCGTTGCGGAGCACAGGCTCCGGACGCGCAGGCTCAGCTGCCATGGCTCACGGGCCCAGCCGCTCCGCAGCATGTGGGATCCTCCCGGACCGGGGCACGAACCCGTGTCCCCTGCATCGGCAGGCGGACTCTCAACCACTGCGCCACCAGGGAAGCCCATTTAATTGCATATTTGAGAATGGCCGGTTAATGAACACCTAAACAACTTCATACAGCAGGCAGGAACAGGTCTTTCAAGCAAAAGGGGTCCATCTTCACCTGCTCCCTGAGTAACTGGTGCCAGGGTGCCAAACTCCAGAATCGCCATTAGTTTGGATATCATCGATTAGTTTAGTGGAGAAGTCGGTTGTGATGCTAATGTGATACAGGGCATTCTTTCTCTCTCTGTCCTTGTCCCAAGCCTGTCATCCTGCAGAGCCCCTGAATGCAGTCTTGTTATGCTGTGAGGTACAAAGTCACACCAAGGAACTCTAGCCAGTAGGCATTTGTGGCAATAGGAACATAAAGTTGATAAAGGTCTCATCTGGTCTCATCATTTGTTTTCTCTCTCCCATCTCCTGCATCCTTACCAGGCAAAAGTAGAAGAAAAGATCCAAGAGGTCTTCAGTTCCTACAAGTTCAACCACCTTGTACCAAGGTAAGCTGTGGTTAAGTGCTTGAGGGGATCCGGGAAATACCATCTCCCATGGGAGCCTTTCTTCTTTCCTCCTTGAGCTTGTCCAACCTCAGGGGATGAGTCCGCTGTGAGGCTGGTGTTCCCTGACCTTGTGTCTCCCTGGAGATGCTCCTGACCCCAGCTCCTGCCACTATTAGAATGCTGTCTAGAGGAGCTGCTCACTTGAACTGAGCCATCAGGTGTTCCATGGGAATGCCCTCAGGGCCTGAACCCTGAGCTCTGAAGGTGGAGAGAGGAAGTTCATGATCTTGAAGCTTAGTTCTGACCTGCTGCGCTGGTGTTCAGAACTCTCAAGTTTTTCATATGACCCTTTGAAACAGATGTAGAGTCCAGGGGGGTGGCAAACGATGGATTCCTTTGATGTATATTATGAGTTGACTGGGAAAATGTGAGAAGTTTGAGCTTCTCCCAGCCTGGCCCTTACTGGTGATTGTGCAGCAGATTCCCAAGGGCGACATTTCAAGTGAGAAATAAAATGCCTTTTGTTTTCCTTGGTGCTTAGTAAGTTGAAGCCTTCTGAGCTCTTTGATGTCAGAAATTCCAAAAGGAGGATTATAAGCAGAAACTTATTAATTTGAACCTTCATTTTCTCTTTTTTTCCCCCAATTTTGTAATGTATCACACTAGAATTTCATAAGCTTATTTCATTTATTCGCATTTCTCTTCTAATCACAGATTGCTTCTCTGAAACTGTCCTGTGTTATCTTTCCTGATCAGTAGTCCAAATTGTGTTTGGTCATTGTTTTATCTTAATGTTATAGCACTTTTCCTTGGCAGTCTCTGGACGTAGTCTGGTTGGGCTGCTGGCTGATTCTCTCTGGATGGGAAGCTGAAGGGTCTGAGGTCCAGCTTGACCTCCTTTATCATGTCTCCCAATTTCCTGAGGCCTCCTAACACACTAACTCCTGGCAAGTCAGTCTCTGGGTACTTCTGCTTACTGGAGCATTACAGATATTTCTGGCCTGAGTTAACTTTGTGTCTTTTATTGCCACCATTCCATTTTGCCCCTATTTCCATGAGAAGAAATTTAGTTAAAATATTCTGATTAGCCAAGGCAGAAAACAGTTGGAAAAATGGAAAGACAGGTGGAAAAGTTCTCTTCATCTTTCTTCCCTGAAGCAGAAAAGGAAAGCATCAACTAACCAGAGGAGTCTTCTTCCAAACTACTAACCTAAATTGCTACTTTAACCCATAGCCCAGACCTCAGTAAATGAATTATTGTCCTTGTCGTGAGCCACAGTTGGAGCTTAGCAAATGACACCATTTGTGTAAACAGCTCGGGGAGAAGGAGCTCTCTGCCCAGTACAGGCTGTTTCCCCAGAGGTGGTAGGACTTGGTGATGGTGAGGGGCATGGTGGCTTTAGGAGGGGTTTGTGGTTAGAGTTGCATCGCGATGACTCACCTGATTGTGCTCTGAGTCACTGTGCCCTGTCTCCAGCTCTGTGGACACATATCCTCTGTATTTCCAAAGGGACCTTTGATCATTTGACATTCCTTTTTCACCCACTATCAGAATAGAGCCCTTGGACTTTCCTTTTATTCTTACTGAGATGGGAGGGAGAATAGGAGGTTATAATCTGGGAGGAAGCTGTGTTTTGGGAGTGGTGGTAGAGGACAGTAAAGGAGTAAAATCCCCTGATTCATAGGTCTTAGGTCAGGTGTGGGTGGAAAACAAAAATGTTTCTGTTGGGTTTGTATCCTTTGTGGAAATAGAATATACCAGGGCTCTGGGTTTATGTCAGGAATCTGACATTTCCTATTTTGTCATTGTTGCCTATGAAAATGAGTGTTTTAAAGGATGCTAATTAGCATCTTATGTCACAGCATGCTAATTAATATTAGAGATATTACACACTGTGGCCAAATGGCTGAGAATGTAAATCAACTTATCAGTATAAGGCTGGAGCCAAACATCTTCACCATAGAATGAACTTCTGGGGTTGAAGAATAAATATGAAAATTTATCAGCATTTTAAATTACTATCACAATTACAATATTTAACATTTTACGAGTCAAATTTTTAAAGTCTAGTATTATATTGCAGGAACAAAACTTCCTTGTTAGCTAAAGTGAATATTCAGATAGAGCAATTAATCTAGGTGACATGGCTTGTTTGTGTTTCTGAGGTCATGCTGCTGATCAGATGTGGCAGAATCACACACACTCCTAGGATCACTGACCATGCCCAGGTCCAGGGATGCCAGGAATGATGCTGGGCGAGGCATCCATCTATTCAGCCTTTCAGAGCCACTGCCAAATAGAAGATTGGGCTGAAATTCAAGGCTGAAGCTGAATGTTGTTACATTCTACAGTTTATTCCCCATCCCAGAAATGATTTAACTCACTCAGACTGTGAAACATGCATTCTCACCTGGAGTGAGGTGGTCCCTCCCAAGGAGCTTTTGGACCATGCTTTGAACAGTTTTGTTTATCAGTATCCTGCTTTCCCATAAAAGTTAATTTTTCTTTCCCCGTGGTTAGTCATTCTCACAGTTTCACATACTTATGAATTTATCCTTTTCCATGTATTGTATTAGCTTTAGTAAGACACCTGAAATGCATAAACCACACACACACACACACACACACACACACACACACACACACACACACACACACACACAAACAGTCACATAAAATTTTTAAATTGTCGGGGAGTTCCCTGGTGACCTAGTGGTTAGGATTCCGGGCTTTCGCTGCTGTAACCCAGGTTCAGTTCCTGGTCTGGGAACTGAGATCCCTCAAGCTGTGCAGCGTGGCCAAAAAACAAACAAACAAAAAATTGTTTTTTTCTTGGGAAAAAGTAGCCTGGTGCTCCTTGTAAGGGAGAAATATTGATAATGCTAATAGAGCACTAAAGGTTAAGTGTTGGCAGTTGCTCTGAAGCCAAAATGCTCTGAGTAAAGCTCTCAAAGCAGTTTTCATACGGGCACTTGCTCAGCTTCCATGTTTTCTGCCATTTCTGTATGTGATGATACTTTAGCATTTCCCAAATCCTGAGCAGTTAAAAGATGTGGTCCCTGGGGCTTCCCTGGTGGCACAGTGGTTGAGAGTCTGCCTGCTGATGCAGGGGACACAGGTTCGTGCCCCGGTCCGGGAAGATCCCACATGCCGCGCAGCGGCTAGGCCCGTGAGCCATGGCCGCTCGTGAGCCATGGCCACTGAGCCTGCGTGTCCGGAGCCTGTGCTCCGCAACGGGAGAGGCCACAGCAGTGAGAGGCCCGCGTACCGAAAAAAAAAAAAAAAAAAAAAGATGTGGTCCTTCATACTGTTGTTCTTTCCAAGGTTCATACAAGTAAGTTCATCTTCCCTCCCACCCTCTCTCAAGTGACTTATTGCTTATGTGCCAGAGGCTTACTTTTTGACTGGAGAAGCCCCTGGCTTTAGTGGGTTTAAAACTCTCCCAGCAGCCAACAATGGACTGAATCCCTCTTCTCTCATCTGTCACAAACAAAGGCATGAGTCTCAGGGATGGTCCATGTTTAGGGGGAAGGAGTGTGTTTGCTGTCATTTGGTCTGCTGTGTTCATTTAAAGTCATTCATTCCTTCACCCCTTTGGCAATGGTATCTAGGGGATCAGGCACTGCTGGGCTCTGGGAACAGGGTGAGCAAGGCTGACCCAGGTCCTGCTCCTGATGGGCTCTCAGTCTCATGGGGAAGGTAGTTATTAAACAAATGAATTCAAAGAACATAGTTACCAAGGGGGTGACTGTCTCTCTCTCTCTCTTTTTTAAAAGTAAATTTCTTTCTTTTATTTATTTATTTTCGGCTGCATTGGGTCTTCGTTGCTGCACGTGGCCTTCTCCCTTGTTGCAGCGAGCGGGGGCTACTCTTCGTTGCAGTGCACGGGCTTCTCACTGCGGTGGCTTCTCTTGTTGCGGAACACGGGCTCTAGGCGCGCGGGCTTCAGTAGTTGTGGCATGCGGGCTCAGTAGTTGTGGCATGCGGGCTCAGTAGTTGTGGCTTGCGAGCTCTAGAGCTCAGGCTCAGTAGTTGTGGCGCACGGGCTTAGTTGCTCCGCAGCACGTGGGATCTTACCGGACCAGGGCTCAAACCCATGTCCTCTGCATTGGCCGGCGGATTCTCAACCACTGCGCCACCAGGGAAGCCCAGGGGTTACTGTCTTAAGAAGGGAACGTGGCGCTCCGAGAGAGAGTAACAGGGAGGGTGTAAATTAGGTTGGATGTAAATTAGGGAAGGTGTCTCAGTCTATTTGGGCTGCTGTAGCAACTTCCTGTAGATTGGGTGACTTAACGTTTATTTCTCACAGTTCTGGAGCCTGGGAAGTCCCAGATCAAGGCACCAGCAGATCTGGTGTCTGGCGAGGACCCGCCCCTCTGGTTCATAGATGGCATCTTCTCACTGTATTCTCAACTGGTGGAAGAAGCTCTCTGGGGTCTCTTTTATAAGAGCACTAATCCCTTCATGAGAACTCTACCCTCACCACCTAATCACCATGCAGAGAGGTCCCCACCTCCTAATACCATCACACTGGGGGTTAGGATTTCAACATAAGAGTTTTGGAGGGATGTAGACATTAAGTCTGGTAGCAGAGGCCTCTCAGAGAAAGTGACTCTTAGGCTGAGACCTGGAGGGTGAGTAGGAATTGGCCAATTTAGGAGGTGGTGGGACTTTTCCAGGCAGAGGGAAAACATGAGCTACAGCTCTGAGACTGAAAAGAGCAGAGTGCGGTGCACCCAAGGCAGTGTGACTGGAGCGTGGTGAGGGCATGGGACTGTACTGTACATGCTGCACGGTACACAAGTATTTCTAAGTTACTTCTCCAACAGTGGAACCAGACTGCCAATATCCTAAATATCTGTATTTATTTGGTCATTCCTGTGTGTCCCAATCTGGCACCCCTCTCTCCACAGCCACACAGATGCCCTCCTCAGCCACTTGAGCACTCGCGCCCTGCAGCGTGCCCTGCCACCCCCCTCCTGCTCAGAGCCTGTCTTGTTCTAGAGTTTTAGATCTAGAGGTGACTTGAGAATAAAAGAATGGTAAGAGTATTAGTTTGCTAGGGCTGCTATAATCAAATACCACTGATGGGGTGGCTTAAACAACAGAAATTTGTTTTCTCACAGTTTGGGAGGCTGGAATTCCAAGATCAGGGTGCTGGCAGGGTTGGTTTCTCCTGAGGTCTCTCTCCTTGGCTTGCAGAGGCCGCCTTCTCACTGTGTGTTCACATGGCCTTTTCTCTGTTTGGACTCCTCCCCAGTGTCACTCTTTTTATAGGATCACCAGCTCCCATTTAACCTTAAGTACCTCTTTAAAGGCCCTATCTTCAAATGCAGTCACACTGGGGGTTAGGGCTTCAACATATGAAATTGGGGGATGGGGGGGAGACACAATTTAGTCCATAACAGTAAGGCTCTTAGTACAGTCTCTGGCTGACCAAAAGAAACTGGATATATGTCCCTTCAATTTAAAAGAATCATAAACTTCAAAGAAGAAGTTAAAATTCAATCAGCATTGTGGCCCTTGAAGCTCTAGATAAACAAAGAAACATTTCCCGAGATTTTCAAATAACATTTACATATTAGCATTTTTGTGTGTGTGCTTGCATGCATGTGTATGTGTGTTTATGATTAAGTGGATGAAAGTGAAAGGACAGTTTCCCTTGTGGAAAAAGTCACTGAAAGAAATTTCTCTTCCCCTGCTTGTGGCTAAAGTTGGTCTTCAAATGAAACCAGCTAAAGGAATTCACTAGTTCCCTCTTAGCAGAGCTTCCAGGGCCTGGCTATCTGTGAGTGAGGTTCAGGGTGGGAGGAGAGCTATTGGGGAGCCCCCTTTGGGCTGCCTCAGGTCCCACCTCTAAGGACCAACTCAGAGCTGCAGAAAAGGTTCCTGGAAGCTTCTTTCGGTTAGATGTTTCTGGTCAGGTGAGGCTTCAGGTAGCTTCTTGTCACTTCAGGATCCTGAGGAGTAGCCAGAGTCTCTTCCTCCCTACACGTAGAAAAGCCTTTGCCTCTGAGGTCTTTCATTTCCTAGGACTGACAAGCCCCTTGTCAAATGAGAGGAGTGAGAAGACAAGGGAAAGGGTTCATTCTCCAGGGTTGGTTTTTTGTTTTCCCCACAATAAGGGGAAGGATTTGTTTGTGGCTTAATTCAGCTCTCTAGAAATACCGAGTCCTGGGCTTCCCTGGTGGCGCAGTGGTTGCGCGTCCGCCTGCCGATGCAGGGGAACCGGGTTCGCGCCCCGGTCTGGGAGGATCCCACGTGCCGCGGAGCAGCTGGGCCCGTG
>NC_041224.1:146146992-146160107 GCF_002837175.3 Physeter macrocephalus
GCCTGCGCGTCCGGAGCCTGTGCTCCGCAATGGGAGAGGCCGCAACAGAGGGAGGCCCGCATACCACAAAAAAAAAAAAAAAAAAAGAAATACCGAGTCCTCCAGGGAAGTTTAACCCCTGGCTGACAGGTCTCCTGCAGTGTGGCATGTGTGACCACACGAGAGACTGATGGGAAGCACCCCTGAGCCAGAGTGGATGCCGTCTGCAATCTCACCAACCCCTCGTTGTCCTCTGTGCTTGCTCGCATTTTAACTTTCCCTTTGAGGTTTGTCATTCTTTTTAATTGACAGGACACGTACCCAGGGAGAAGTCTCTTTTGGCTAGTCAGAAACTGATGCTACCATTCCTCTATTCTTTCTCTTGTTCATTCGACAGTAAATGTTGAGAGCCTGCTCTGTGCTGGGCCCAGGTGCTGAAGCTAGATGCAAACTCCCTTCATGGGGTTATAGGGTATGCAGTAGGCAGGCAGACCCAACAGGGAATTCCAGTCAATACCTGGTCCCTTTCCCCAGCATTACACTTAGGATCACAAAATTTTATTCACAAGAAACCTTTAATGCTCTCTTGCCTGACATTTTATTTTATTTTATTTTATTTTTTAACATCTTTATTGGAGTATAACTGTTTTACAATGGTGTGTTAGTTTCTGCTTTACAACAAAGTGAATCAGTTATACATATACATATGTTCCCATATCCCCTCCCTCTTGCATCTCCCTCCCACCCTCCCTATCCCACCCCTCTAGGTGGCCACAAAGCACCGAGCTGATCTCCCTGTGCTATGTGGCTGCTTCCCACTAGCTATCTATTTTACATTTGGTAGTGTATATATGTCCATGCCACTCTCTCACTTCGTCACAGCTTACCCTTCCCCCTCCCCTTGCCCGACATTTTAAATGAGGTGGAAAGTGTTCTCTTTATTGGAACAGAGTATTTTCCCTTCTCTCCTCTGTGGCTTAGCATCCCAGGGTATTTGGCATATTCAAATTCCTCTGACTGTTTTTCAGACTGAAAAGAACTGACCTGTAGAAAACCCTCTGTGACTTGATCCTTTCATAGTTAGGAGTCAGGAGTTCTGCATCTAAATTCTGTGCTTGCCCTCACCTGGATTGGGTTTCTCAGCCTCCTCTCACTTCTTGAGTGGGTCCCTGCCTGCCCTGTTAACGGTCTCCTGCGCCCTCCTGGTTTTTCTCGTCCATCACACCTCTGCTGGCCACACTCAGCCTGCACAGCCAGGGCCAGGCTGCGCGGTGTGCTCTCTTCAGCTGTCTGGAGATCTCATTCCGTTCCTCACACCTCTACCTTTCTGCTCTTCCCGTCTTACGAGCCCTAACCACAGTACCCCTGTCGCTGCTTCTGCTAAAGGGTCCTAGCAAGATTGCCAAGAAAAAGCATCGTACAACAGTGCCTTCTGAATGGCTTCATCAAAAGTTTATACCCCTCAGCTTCAGCTGGGCCTTCACTCTGGTTTATCATCCTTCATTCATCTTGTGTAGATTTCTTAACATATTCCCCATGATGGCCAACCCACACTCTCCCAGGTCTTGCCTCCTAATTCCTGAGAAAACGGAGGCTGTCCCACGTTTCCTTGGTTTCCCTCTTCCCCACTTCAGAGTCCTCTGTTTGTCTAACTTCACACTCTCCCATTGTTTCTGTCTCTGAGAATGTAGACTCATTCATCATTTTCAGACTCACCTCTCCTCCTGACGCCCTCACACCTGTCCCTGTGCACACTGAGCCCTGACCCCTGGACCTCCTTGAAAGAGAAATTGAGTCTGGCCGTCTCTTCTTTGTGATCTGGAATCTGCTCTCCTCACTCCCTGAACTCTCTTGAAGGTCACCAGTCACTTTGTAGTTTGTCCTCTTTTTCCTCACTCTTACTGCACTGTTTGCCGCTGTTAAAAACCTCCGTGAAATTCTCTCCTCCTGCTCTGTGAGGCGACACTGCCTTTGTCCCTCCTCTGCTTGTGTACTGCTCTTTACTTCTCTCCTCTGGCTCCTGGTCCTCCAAGCCCTTAAAGGTGGGTCTTCCCTCAGTTCTGCCTTCAGACTTTTCTCTCTGCTCTGTCCTCTACTCTGGCAGCTTCACCTGTCGCTTACTTGCAGATAAATGATTCCCAGTTCGTCTTTGTCACCTGGATCCCTCTCCAGAGTCTCACATGTGTTTCCAGCGATGTGACTGACATCCCCACCTGAATACTCTTCCAGTGCTTTAGAGTCCACCTGTTCACGGTCAGCTTGTCTTGGGCACCGTGCTAGGTGGCGCCCTCAGAACTCTAAGTTCTTACCACCTGGTTGACTCTTAACAGCATCTTACCCTGTCTTCCCACCTCATCTCTCTCCCCACTTAGTGCTTTCATCAGTACAGTTTGTAAACACATATTGAATACCTACTGTGGTCAGATAATTTTTCTAAAGCACAATTCTGGTAATTTTTTCTCAGCTGAAAACCCTCAGGGTTTTCCTTTGCCTATTTTTTTAAATTGAGGTATAACTGACATAACATTATATTCATTTCAGGTGTGCAATGTAATGATTCAATATTTGTATGTATTGCAAAATGGTCACCACAGTAAGTCCAGTTAACATTCAGCACCATATATAGTTATAAATTCTTTTTCTTGTGTTGAGAACTTTTGAGATCCACTCTCCTAGCTACTTTTAAATATGCAGTACAGTATTATTAACTATATCACTGTGCTGTACATTACATTTTCATGACTTATTTATTTTATAACTGGAGGTTTGTACCTTTTGACCCCCTTCACCCATTTCACTGCCCTCCCCCTCCACTTCTCACTTCAGGCAACCACCAGTCTGTTTTCTGTATCCACAAGCTCAGGGCTTTTGTTTGTTTTTTGGTTTTTTGGTGGAACCCTAGAGTGCCACATATGAGTGAGATCGTGCAGTATTTATCTTTTTCTATCTGACATTTCACGTAGCATAATGTCCTCAAGTTCCATCCATGTTGTCGCAAATTCCCTTTGTATGTTAAATTCCTCAGCTGGCATCCCAGATCCCTGTACAGAGGGCCTCAGCTGCCTTCTTGACCATTCCTCTTTCATTCCTAATAGCCAGGCCAAATCCCCGACCTGCACTCTCTCTGCACGCTTTTTACCTGTCTGCATGATATAGTAGCCATTAGCCACTTGCACCTGTTTAAACGTAAATTAATTAAAATTAAATAAAGTTTAAAATTCAGTTGCTCAGTCACACTAGCCACATTTCAGGTGCTCAGTACGCACATGTGGCTCGTGGCTACCTATTGGACAGCACAGACAAAGACACTTCCATCATCACTGGAAGTTCTTTTGGACCGCCCTGGTCGGTTCCTTTTGTTTTTGTTCCTTCTGGCTAAACTGTCCTCCCACCAACTCCTCACCTCCTCTGCCTGTTAAAATATTCTCCTTCTTCCAGGGCCCCTACCTCAAATTCCACCCGTTCACACAACCTTCCCTGATCGTTGTTTTCTGAATGAGATGCCCTCCCCCAAACCCTTTAGAGCCTCTACTATTTTATCTGTTTTCCCTTTATGAAACCTACCCATTTTTCCTCATATTGTAGCCGCTTATGTCCTTATCTCATTTCCAGTACTGAATTAGAAGACTTTTTTTTTTTTTTTTTTTTTTTTTTTTTTTGTGGTACGTGGGCCTCTCACTGTTGTGGCCTCTCCCGTTGCGGAGCACAGGCTCCGGACGCGCAGGCTCAGAGGCCATGGCTCACGGGCCTAGCTGCTCCGCGGCATGTGGGATCCTCCCAGACCGGGGCACGAACCCGTGTCCCCTGCATCGGCAGGCGGACTCGCAACCACTGTGCCACCAGGGAAGCCCTAGAAGACTTTTTGAAGTAAAGACTACTTCTTCTGGGCACAGTACAGTGGGAGTTCAATAAACAGTTGTTGAATTGAATACCTAGGAAAGAGAGTGGTTCTTCTTTCATTTTATTTCTGGAATCAGCAAGCACAGTGAATGTCTTAAATTCTTTACTTTTTTCTTTCCTTCTGTGATCACACAGACCCCTTCTGTAAGACCCAGCGAGAAGTGCAGGCCCTGTCCTCTGCCTGCCTGTGCAGATGGCCATGGCCAGCACAGTCCATCTTAGAGCCAGTGTTGCTGACATCAGGGCCGAGGAGAGCGACTGGCTGCAGAATACAGACATGATCCTCAGGCTAGGGCTGTGGGTCAGCATGTGGGAGGTGGAATTTCAGGGAGGGAATACTAAATGGATGAGTGAGGGGCAGGCAGGGTACAAACCACAGACTTCAGAGAAGACAGAGGCTAACCAAATCAGGGAAGTGGCGAGGCTCAGATTTAAATTGCTTACAGGATGGGGAGCCACAAGGTATCTGTTCTCAGCTAGACCCTGGAGGAACTTTCTGGGTGGTTTGTTGCTGCCTGGCTAAGTGTGCTCACAGTGACATTTCTAGCCCAAAGCTACCAGCCACGAAGGAGAGTTTGTTTTTAACATTTTATTTATTTATTTATTTTTTGGCTGCATGAATTTTTTTTTTTTAACATTTTATTTATTTGTTTTTTGGCTGCGCCGTGTGTTTGTTGCGGCACGCCGGATCTTCGTTGAGGCATGCGGGATCTTTCGTTGCAGTGCACGGGCTCTTTGTTGGGGTCCAGAGGGCGTGGGCTCCACAGTTGGCAGCGTGCAAGGCTGTCTCTCATTGAGGCGCGCGAGCTCGGTAGTTGTGGCACACGTGCTTAGTTGCCCTGCATCATGTGAGATCCTAGCTCCCCGACCAGGGCTCGAACCCATGTCCCCTGTATTGGAAGGCGGATTCTTTACCACTGTGCCACCAGGGAAGCCCCGCCCCAAACATTTGCCAGCGCCATTTCCAGACACGTTAGGTACGTTCAGAGGCTGGCCTCTTTTCTCTGGTTTAGCCTCTCTGGGGAGCTAAAGAAGTTGCTGTTTGCTACTCATTGACTGTGGGGAGATGACCAGAAGGTGTGAGTGAGTGTGTGCACGTGCGCGTACCTGTGTTCTGTAGTGGGGGAAGCCGAGGCTGTTAGAGTAGGTTTACAAAGCTCTTTATCTTTCCAGGCTTATTTTGCAGAGGGAGAAGCACTTCCATTATCTGAAGAGAGGCCTCCGACAGCTGACAGATGCCTATGAGGTAAACACCTTGCCCAGGAGCTTTCTCTATCAAATTATCAGTCAGATCTTTCTCCATTTTTACTGTTTGGGTGTAAAAGACACTACGGGCTTGCCTTGTCGCAGATTCACTCACCGTCGTGTGGCTCTGGTGGGAACTGGTCCGCAGCAGCTCTGCCCCACAGAGCAGGGACTCCTACTTCCGAAAGGACAGAACCCTATCTCTAGTCTCGTCCTCCCTCAGAGCTAGTGGAGGCCCCAGATGGGTGGGGCTTTCACCCCCATCGTGGCTGAGGGGGGTTCACATGGTGTTCTTCTAGACACCCCTTGACCGCTAAAAGGTGGTCTAGATACCTGTTCCTCCCCAGCCCTTGGCCCTGTAAGCTGATCTAATTTCTCTACTGGCCAAAGGACCAGCATATAAGTCCCAGAGAGTAGTCCTGCGGTTTAACACTGTAAAAATGCCCAAACGTGGAGTGGATCTTAAATCAATATATCTTAGAGCCCTAGGGGTCCAGAGAGGGGCTCAGGGGAGGGCAGCGGAGGTGGAGGGGAGGGGTGTTGGGAATAGGGGTGAGTAGCAGCCAGAGGGTAAATGTGAACCAGAGGCCGCCAGTTTCCCTGCCCCACTTTACATAGAGCAGCTCTGCTTTTAATTTGCTTTTATTTGGGGGTTCTACATTTGATTATTTACAGCAGGAATTTGGGCCTATAGACCCAAGCGGGTAGCATAAACGAGAGATACGGGCTTGGTTGGGGGAGGGTGTGCGGGGTGGAACTAAGGCAAAGCAGAGGACCCATGCTTTTACTCTGTTCCTGCCAGTTGCGGCCAAACAGCAGTGCAGACCCAGGGTTGCCAGATCTCTTCTTGTTTTTTCAAATGAAGCCAGAAATTCAGATTTCTCTGTGGGTCTCTCAACACGTAAATGTTACAACCGATTCTAATTAAACAAACAAAGCACTACAGGGAACAAGCAGGACACATCCCTGGGTTACGTTTGGCCTGTGGACTTTCAGTATTCAGTCTTCAACGATTAGGGTCCAGGCAACCCTGATACAATTAATACCATGACAGCTAACAATTCACTGAAGAGTGCGCTAAAAGCTTGCTGTTCATTGTCTCATTTAATCCTCACAGCTACTCCAGGGGGTAGGTAAGTCTTTATTTCTTTATAGATAAGGAAATAGGCATAGCAAGATTAAGTATTTGCCCAAAGGCACATAGCTAGTGAGAGGAGGAGCTGGCACTGAAACCCATAGCAGTGTCTTCTGTCACCACACCAGCTGCCCCCAGGTGGGGAGCTAGCACATTTATGTGCACATTTATGAAGAGGGCAGTTTGGGCCAATGGAAAGAGCACTGGACTGAGAGTCTAGAAACCGGCAGTCTTGTCTTATCTCTGATGTTTACTCTCTGTAATCTGGAAAAAGTTCATCTCTGTGGATCTCATTTATACACTTCGGATTCGTAAAACTGGGGCAGTAATACTGCCTGCCCGCCTAGCCTTGAATGCTTGAATATTTATGGCTTGAGTTAGGATCAAGACCTGCTCACATGTCACCTTTGGAAACCTTTCCCAACTCCCCAGGCAGAGGTAGTCAGTTTCTTCCATGTGCCCATTATAGCGTTTATCCAGGTATATGTATGCATTTGTTTTGTTCTGCCTTGTTCCAGAAAGACACTTGTACTTACATGTCTGTCTAATTGCCCTCTTCCTCTACAGAAAACCACACACATCCTAAACAAAGTATCTTAAGAGTAGGAACTGAATTTTACTTATTACTTTGCCCCCAGAGCTTGGCATGAGGAGATACTTACTGAATGAGTTACTCCAGGAAATCCCTTCCTGAGGTTGTGTATCTTCTCGGGGCTGCACTGAGAAAATAGTAGCACTTAACTTTCTGGCGTGTGAGAAGTCCTCTGCTCGGCTTCTTTGGATGCCTGTCAGGGAAGGACCCATTGGGTTCAGGTTAAACTCCTTTGTCCCATTGTCCTTTTCTCACATATGGTCATTTCAGCTCCTGGCTAAGGCCACCAGGCAAAGTGTCCTTCATTCACTGATTGTTCATAGGTTGTCCTCCTCCTCCTTGCCAGGCTGCCAGGAGGGAGACAGATGTCTCCGTTTTCACACTGAACAGTTGGAGACCCTGCTGCCTTTTCAGCAGGGTCTTGGAATGATTCTGAATAAGGGGTGTGTTTTCTGCCCTGTTCCTTTTGCAGTGTCTGGATGCCAGCCGCCCATGGCTCTGCTACTGGATCCTGCACAGCTTGGAACTCCTAGATGAGCCCATTCCCCAGATGGTGGCGACAGAGTGAGTCTGGCTTTGGGGAACCTGGGGTGTCCTCTGAAATTGTATTTTGACTTTGGGGTTCTTTTTGTTTTGTTTCTGTTTTATTTATTTTGAATGAAAAACACAGAGCACTACAAAGAAACCGTTGCCCTTCTCTTGACCTCCAGTAACTTCCTGAAACTCTTCCGCTTCAGAAGCCCATTGTATGCTCATGGGTAGAATAAGACTTTGAACTCCCAAGAGAAGGATTCTGTTTCTTCTGTGGCCTTTTCTTTTGGCTCTTGCTCTGGTCTTTGAGAAAAGTCTTCGTCTTCAACCCTGGAGAAATGTGATTTTGCCAGAAAGTACAGTATGCATTTGAATAGCTTCTGCGGGGAAACGCGTGGCAACCCAACGGGCAAAAATGCCTTTGCTTTCCGTAAACACCTCCAGAGAAGCCCCTCCTCACCAATGCCTGGGAGGGACAGTATGGCTCTTGATGGCAGTGGATGTGTTACCGTCTTGGTGTACAAATGTCTTGACATCGTTTTCCTAAGCTTCTGATTTATGGTTAAAGATCTAAGCAACTAGGATTCTTCCCGAAGTGCTGGTGCATATGGTGTCCTCAGTGTGGCTTCTCATCCTTAGACGCTCGTCATAGTTTGTATTTTAGAGACGAAACCGATCATCACTCTAGTCTGAGGGGTACCTGAGGTAGCAGAGGGCCGCCAGGAGTTGGATCTAATGCTCCAGTTCTCACTGAGAGAGATCGCGTCCCCTCAGCAGCACCTCGACCTCATCTCGCCCGCTACTGCTCCGGAGGGAGAGAGTCAGAGGGGGGCCCCTCAGCCAGGTTCGTTTGCCCGCAGCACACAGGGGCAGCGGGGCCGGGATGCGTGGAGGCCAGCACATACCCCTCCCTGGCCGCAGTCCCCCTGCCTGGGTCACACTGTCAGGTCAGAAGAACAGAGCCACACATTGTCTCATTCATTCCGTCTTAACAATAACCTCTCATTCTTGCCTTCCTGGGCAGGGTGTCTTGTGATGAATGTGGATAGGGAAGATAATAAAGAATTAGGCCATTAACCCTTGTGATGTGGACGATGCTTTCAGAGGGAGAGGAAAAATATGCATTGTCTTCCATATCACAGAGCTGCTGCAAGCCTAGTTGCTTCTAGTTCTGCATGTAGAGTTGGACACAGTTTCTGCAGTAACAGGAATTTAATTGTCAAAATAAAGGCCTGTGTGTTTTTGAAATACCAGTTGGGGGTTGTGGATTGTTTGGGAAGTTCCCCCCATCCTCCACATACACAGTCAGGATGCTCGCTGGGGGAATGGGAATGGGAAAAGTCATTTGTGAGAGAAGACAAAAGACATGGGAGGATTTTGTGAGTGAAGTGCAGATACCCCCTAAAGGAGCAGTGGTTTGGAGCAGGAAGGATGCCCCCTAGAGGTGGACGTAGACTGGTCTGAAGTGGGAAGGTGGTGATAAGGGGCTTCCTGACGTGGAAAAACTCGGGTCAGCATCGATTTTGAGTTTTGTCCAGGTTGTATACTTGGTGTTTTATATGTAAGGCTTTTCTGAGGGAATAAGTGTCAGAGCAGCTTTTGTGGCAACATCAGATAGGAAGAGAGGACCCCCTTAGAGGGCTTTTCACACTGAACGATTGGAGGCAACCTAAATATCAACAGTCAGGGATGGTATAAGTGTAAAGTTTAGGTAAAGTACCTATGTCACGGTACATACAATGAAATACTATGCAGCCACGTAAAAATTTAAAAGTTAACAGGTGTTAAATAGACTTATTGTGATGATCATTTCCCAGTATATACAAATATCAAATCATAATGTTGTCAAATCATCTGAACCTAATATAATGTTACATCTCAATTATACCTCAATTACAAATTTATATATACATAACTGTGTATATTTGTATATAAAAATGTATTTATATAGAAAGATATTTAAATGAAAAAAGGTAAAGATTCATTTTTTATAGATTAAAAATAAAGGTGGTTCTATGCATAGAAAAAAACAAGGATATATACACACATGGTAGTAGTTATTTGTGCAGATGGTGGGGTTGAAGGTGATTTTTTTCTTTTCTTTTTTAAGCTGATTTGCATTTTCTAAAATTTCTGCAATGAAACTATTGTTTTGTAATTAAAAGAATGTTTTAAAACTAAAAAGCTGATTTGTCCTGATTGCAAGAACCACTTGATAGTTAATGACCAAAATTTTCTGTTTCACAGCCAACTTAAAAGCTTTACCTATGGTTCTTCTGAGCATTGATTTAACAGACTTCTAAAGAATTACTTAGACTTCCCAATAACGTACTTTGTTCTGTGCCTAGCAGGCAGTTAATTCTAGGTGCAGATAATATTTGTAATGAACCGAGCCTAGTAGCTCTGGCTTATAAGGGAATAAACTATTTTTAGTAAGAAACAGAACTCTTAATGACTTCTATAAAAATATGGGGATTTTTTTAAAAAAAAGACTACCTGATTTTGGATATTGCCTTTTTATTTATTTTGCACAGGGAAAAGAAATGCTTTGAAAATGTGATTAGGTTTTTTTTGGTTTCCTTCTTCTTTATACAAATATTAAGGTGACCTAGAGGTTGAGTTTAGCTCTAGAGTTTAATTATTTTTCTGCTGTCCTCTCTTCCCCCTCCCCAGCCTAGTGTGCAACACACTCACTCATACACACACCCCCCCAAGTTTCTCTCTCTTTCCTATTTTGTTCACTGTTGTACGTTTGTTCTGGGAACAATATGACAAGCTGAGTTCCCTCTAGTGGACAAAACCACTTTTGTCAGCTACTGTGACTGCTGACCAAAGCTAGCAAGGCCAGGCTTTTACTGCTGGTATCAGACCTTTCAAGAATAATATATTCATAGGTAGGAATTTAGTGTGCCTCTCTTAAGAGATTGTATCCACAAATTTATACATGTGTTTACCTAAAATAAATTAATATTTTGGAAGCAGACTAAGTGCATTTGCTTTGTTAATGATTTTGGAACTAAAGGAAGCATCTTTTTTTTTTTTTTTTTTTTTTGCGGTACACGGGCCTCTCACTGTTGTGGTCTCTCCCGTTGCGGAGCACAGGCTCCGGACGCGCAGGCTCAGCGGCCATGGCTCACGGGCCCAGCCGCTCCACGGCATGTGGGATCCTCCCGGACCGGGGCACGAACCCGCGCTCCCTGCATCGGCAGGCGGACTCTCAACCACTGCGCCACCAGGGAAGCCCAGGAAGCATCTTTTAATGAGAATTCCATGCGTTGTTATTGAATGCTACGTTAATGAAACACAGAGCAAAATGAAAACCACAGGGAAACTACTGTACTGTTATGTCTTCTAGCTTCTGTAAGACCTGAAAAGTATCTTTAAGTTAAAATTGTTTTAGGACTTTTCCACTTGTAAAGTTTTTCTAAAGATTAAATTTAAATTTTCATGTGTCAGTGTTTTATTATTTCCCTTTTGAAAGGTTATTAGTTGCTTGTCCCCTGGATAGCTCTTGAAATATCTTTCCTTTTAAATTTAATTTGTTTCCTTATCTTTCAATGAAGATACCTTACATGGTCATTTGTCTTCTGGGCATTTTTTGGCCAGGTGTTGCTGGTATCTAGTAGGTGGAGGTTGGGGAAGCTGCTAAATATCCTCCACAGGACAGTCCCCACAACCAAGAATTATCCAGTCCAGAATGTCAGTACTGCCACGGTGGAGAAACCCTGCTCTAAAATAACCAACTTTAGACTTGACCACACTTCCAAAACAGCAGCACACCGGGCATCGCCTCTTGATGAAATCAGATAACCTGTCGTCCTCCCCAGGGCGACACTGGCCTCCTGGAATCAACAGGAGAGCCTGCCTGTCTTTCCCCTGTTCATTGCTCTCCTCTGCCAGGGAAGGAGTTTTCCTCTCCCTTGTATCAGCTGAAGCTTGTCTTACAGTATGAAAATCGGAAGACTGAGCATAGATGTCTTAGCCTGATGTCAAGTCATTCATCCTGCCTTCGCCTCTGCTCCTAAGTCCTCTGCTCAAGGGTGACTGTGCCTATTTCCAAAGCTATCATCTTTCTAACTTATCCTAGGCCTTAAGTCTATCTGTGGTAACCTGTCTGGTGCTGAAGTTTTTCTTAAATCTGACCTAAATTCTTCCTGCTGCAGACTAGCTTCAGTTTTTGTTTCTTTACTAGAAAGTTTGCATAATTACCCTTTGTATACTTGAGGTATTTTGCTGAGTAGCTTCCACACTGTGGTTTTCTCTAATGGTAAGCCTTTTAATCACTTACTTTTATACTTAGCCATTTTTACAACTCTATTGTGAAATTCCTTTGAGTTGGAAAATGGAGGCTTGAGCCAGATATAGTTTTGACCAATACTGTGTTTATGATGCTTTGAAAAAGCATTTTCTGTATTGTTTACAGGTCATGGACCCTAACCTCTGGTCCTTTTTCTGCTATGTTCCTAGTTATTTCTCATATTTATATGCTTTATATGCTTCATCCCCTACTCCTGCCATCTCTATTACTTGCTACTTACACCTGTTTCACTTGTTTTATTCTTATTGGCTTCTGATTTGTTTTATATTATTCTGGACTTTCACTCCTTGGAGGGTTTCCCTGCTCATTATGTATTATTTGCTTATATACTATGCATGCTTTTGAGTCCTCCATCCACACTGGTGACACTGATGTCCAGAATCAACCACTTTAAGGCAGTCCTCAACCATCCCCTAAAAGTCCAAGTAAATCATCAATAATCTTGCTTTGAACTTAAGCCTCTTACAGGTTTTACACACTTTTTAATAGTTGGATGATAAAGCAGTGGTGTCGGGGGCTTCCCTGGTGGCGCAGTGGTTGAGAATCCGCCTGCCGATGCAGGGGACGCGGGTTCGTGCCCCGGCCCGGGAAGATCCCACATGACGCGGAGCGGCTGGGCCCGTGAGCCATGGCCGCTGAGCCTGCGCGTCCGGAGCCTGTGCTCCGCAACGGGAGACGCCACAACAGTGAGAGGCCCGCGTACCACACACACACAAAAAAAAAAACAAGCAGTGGTGTCCAATAGAACTTAACAAGGTAATGGAAATATTCTATATTTTATCGCAGCCACTAGCCACATGTAGCTATTGAGCAGTTGCAATGTGGCTTGTGTGACTGAGGAGCTTAATTTTAAATTGAAATTTTAAATTGAAATTTAAAAAGCCTCACGTGGCTAGTGGCTACCTCTTGGACAGTGCAGATATATCACATTGCTACCCAAAACGTGGTCCCCAGACCAGCAGCATTGCCATCACATGGGAGCTTTCTAGAAATGCAGAATCTCGGGTCCCTTGAGTTCTACTGAATTAGATCTGCAGTTTGACGAGATCCTCAGGTGACTTCCACGCACACTCGAGTTTGAAAAGCACTGATACTTGGCTGTACATTGGAGTCACATGGGGAATTTTTAAAACTATTGCCACTTGGGCCCACCCTCAGCGACTCTGATTTAATTGGTATTAGGTGTGGCCTGGGCTTGGGATTTTTTTTTTTTTTTTAAACATCCCCAAAGTGGGCTTCCCTGGTGGCACAGTGGTTGAGAGTCCACCTGCCGATGCAGGGGACACGGGTTCGTGCCCCGGTCCGGGAAGATCCCACATGCCGCGGAGCGGCTGCGCCCGTGAGCCATGGCCGCTGAGCCTGTGCGTCCGGAGCCTGTGCTCCGCAACGGGAGAGGCCACAACAGTGAGAGGCCT
>NC_041224.1:146160199-146166801 GCF_002837175.3 Physeter macrocephalus
AACAGTGAGAGGCCTGCGTACCGCAAAAAAAAAAAAAAAAAAAAAAATCCCCAAAGTGATTCTAATTATACAGCAAAGACTTGTGGTATTCAAACTTCATGTGTATCCACATCACCTGGGAATTTGGTAAAAATACAGAGGCCCAGCTCTTTCCTGCTGCAGCAAGTCTGGGTCTGTGTTCTTTATTAGCCCTCCAGTGATTCTGATCTA
This sequence comes from Physeter macrocephalus, assembly GCF_002837175.3. Classification (NCBI taxonomy): domain Eukaryota; kingdom Metazoa; phylum Chordata; class Mammalia; order Artiodactyla; family Physeteridae; genus Physeter; species Physeter macrocephalus. Next base: position 146,160,410 of record NC_041224.1, read on the forward strand.
CACATTTGGGGTTTTTAAATCCCTGATCTGGAAGACAGTTTCCCACTTTGTTGGAAATCGTCATGTAAACGAGAATGAAATGCCTTGCTGACTTGAAAGAAAATTGATCTACTAGATCTTTCAGTCATATGACTAAATGAGTGATTTATGAATACTTGTTTTTCACAAAGTGTGCCACTCTTGGTGTTTGCTCAGTGTTTCCCGCATGTGATTTTTAAAATTAGTTGGTGAATTTCTGGGCTCTAAGACAAGTTTTTCTTCCCCTTTGGATCGTTAGAAGTATCATTCACATTTTGCTTTACAGAATTGCTAGGAGTTCTGCTCACGACAGCTGGTAGCTTCACTGTCAGTTTGCCAGTTCCTTAAGGTACAAGTTGGAAAGACTCTGGATCAGAATGTTCTGTAGTACGGAAGTGTCTCAGACTCAAGAAGAGCCCAACCCCCGTTCCGCACATAGCCCTCAGTCAGTCAGATGCAGCCTGTCAGCTGGGGGCAGTTGGTGTGGAGGGGTGGTTTAATGGTGTCTCTGGTACATTCAGATCCCCGGCCCATTCCAGACTTTAGGCTACAGGGTCAGGAGTATTGCATTTGCCATAATTCTGTCATGAGCGCTGGGGAAGGGAATGGATAACTAGATGACTCTTTTCCTTTTTCTTTTTAAAAATGTGCCATTAAGTTTTATGTCAGCCAAAAAACTTTATTTTTATGATCAGAAAACTTTTTGTATGCTAATGCAGCCAACTTTTGTTAGACCAGGAGTTTATTAGCTGTTTGTTTCTGGGAAATAGGATAAGAATTGATGAAGGTTTGGGAAACATGTTAGTAAAAAACTCATTTTTCTCTGCAAAAATTAATTGCTATTAAAAACATGTCACAGGACTGTCTTCCTTCTCTGATTATCAACTTCAGTTTCAATCCTTGTGTTTTCTACAGTAAAATTGTGGGTGGACCGTGAAGTGAGTGTGGATTGCTTTTAACCTGTGATGATTTCAGGGCTTTACTAGGAAGTCAGCAGCATTTTCTATGGCTGTCCCTGCCCAGATAATGGCAGGTCTGAAATCAAAAGTCATCATATATGACGTGGGAGAGGCTCAATCAACTTGTGTCTTAGTGGAGATTAAGTAGACTCTGTGCGATCTCTCTGGCAGCAGTAGATAAGAAAAAATGGGACAAAAGAGCCCAGGAAAAGAAGGCTCTCTGAGCACTAGAAGGACACAGATTTGCAGCTGGTTCTCTTAACTGAGGACTTGTCCTAGTAGGAAGCTGTGATCCTGCTACATTGTGTGGAAACAGCTTGAGAACCAGGAGTCTCTGGGGGCACCCCTTTCTGATGAACTTGAGAGGACCTTAGACAAAGAGGGGCTCTCTTGGTTTCACATAAAGCAGAAGATAACTTCTGGGCAGACTGATGCCATGCTTGGAAGCAAGGGCTTGGAGACCAACCCTCAGTAAACAGTTTCCCTTAGTGAAGGAGCTGGAGCCTCTGTGAGAAACTCTCCAAAAGCCTGGGATGCAGGCTTTTCTACATAAAAGTAGACTAGCTATCTGGAAACCTAGGTACCTGGAGAACTGTCTCTCTACTCCCAACGCTTCTGACATGAAATGTCGGGGTGTTTTTTTCCTCGTATTAAGCAGTTCCGACCCTAACTACCCAGAGTTAGCACAGACATCACAGGTTAAGGGCTCAGTCCCACAAGACTGCCCCCATCTCAAGACAGTGGTCACAAGTAGTGGGTTCCCAAGTTACCCACACTTCTGCCTGACTTGGCTACAGCCTGGGATGCATTCCTGTGATAGGAGTCAGCAGTGCTTAAGTTTGCCACAGTGAGCTGAGCAAGCAGAAGCCCACCTCTTTCTTATTCTCCTAACTATGGAGGCAGACTCCGTTGGAAGCTTGTTTCTCGTCGGTGAGCGGAGTAAAAATCAGTAGCCCACTGGGGCTTACACAACAATGGGAGTGAGAAGGCACCTCTTTAAATATTCCTGGTAGGCCTAGGTGATGGCTGTAGACCAGCAATTGAGTATCACCACAATTTAGGCAAAATCCAAAGCCTGGGAGGTACCCTAGAGGCAAGGAGAATGGGCTGGTTCCATAGATCCAGGGTGACAAATTGAGAGAAAAGTATGGGAAAGATTGGGTCAAGAAGCATGAGACTTACTCACAGTTCTAAGAAAGGCTGTGTGTTTCTGCCCGGCCTTATGTTCCTTGCTTCACGACTAGGCAAATGCTTAAATACAAAACTCAGAAAGGAGGGCACACAAAGCTGATGATAGCAGAGAATCAGGCAATCATTAGAGAATTAGGCCCTTTACAGGTGTTAACTGTATTCAGTATATATTCACTTGGTGGGGAGGGGAGGTTTCTTCCCTTTTGAGGAGGACGGAGGCTTGGAAAGGCATGGACTGGTGGAATTCGGTGTTTTGAAATTAATGCTGTCTGACCTTGTCTTTCCCTTTGGCTGTGTACCTAGCGTGTGTCAGTTCCTGGAGCTGTGTCAAAGCCCAGAAGGTGGCTTTGGAGGGGGCCCTGGCCAGTACCCACACCTCGCGCCCACGTATGCAGCAGTCAACGCGCTCTGCATCATTGGCACCGAAGAGGCCTATGATGTCATTAACAGGTACAGTCAAAGCCAGCAGGGCTGGACACCCAGCTGGGCTCCCGCCTGCTGACAGTGCACCGACCATCGCCATCTCCTGCCTCTCTCTTGTTCGTTTCTCAGAGAGAAGCTTCTCCAGTATTTGTACTCGCTGAAGCAACCCGATGGCTCTTTTCTCATGCACGTTGGAGGTGAGGTGGACGTGAGGTGAGTGGGGTTTTTCTCAGGCTGCTGCGTCAGCAGATTCTCGGGTTCATCTGCCATCAGAGATGCCAAGCCTGGCGAACAACACAGGGAAGCTGCTGCCTTGTCTCACCGAATGACATGCAGAGTAAAGTGTCAGTGACACAGTTCATAATCACTGCAAATACAATACAGGTGTCCTCGGGGGTCACTGTCACTTGACTTCTTTTATGTAAACGCCAAAATATGAGAAACACAGAAACAAAAATGCTTTTGTTTTAAAAATGAAAAATACATTTGTTTGGTATGAAAGGATATGCTGTAAGATGTAACTGTATAGTGTAATATAATCTTTCATCTCTCTGGCATGGGAATGGGAGATATTTTCTGAATGAATTTGATGAAATCATGAGAATGTTTAACAACTGTGTGAGAATTGCTTGGGGTGGTACAGAAACCCTTAGGGGCCAGTAGGGTGTATGAAAAACAGTTGCATGAACTGATTGGAACCAGCTGGCTCAAAATGATCATTTTTCTCAAGAATTACAAGTACCTAGCAAGTAGTTTACTCACCTGGCAGGAGGTTGCCTATGAAGCATATAGGGAATTCACTGAATTAGTCATTACTCAAAGGCAGTGTGGATCATTGAGATTTTATACCAGATTATTATTCTTTAGTCTGATAAATACATTTTTTTCTGAGTTTTCTATATCAAAGCCATCTTATTGCCTATTTGGAAATGTATTTTCCTCTACACAAGTTGGTTAATATTCTGGCTTAACTATTGGTTTGAAAGTATAGGGGAAGAAAAAAACATGAAAGTCGTGGAGCACAAAACACGTTGCAGATAAAGGTAGGTAACCAGGCTGCAAAGACCTTCAGTGAAGGATATTCTTCTGTCTGTAACCTGTCTGTTCAAACCATAAAAGTAGACTAGGTATCTGGAAACCTAGGTACCCGGAGAACTGTCTCTCTACTCCCAACGCTTCTGACATGAAATGTCGGGGTGTTTTTTTCCTCGTATTAAACAGTTCCGACCCTAACTACCCAGAGTTAGCACAGACATCACAGGTTAAGGGCTCAGTCCCACAAGACTGCCCCCATCTCAGACAGTGATCACAAGTAGTGGGTTCCCAAGTTACCCACACTTCTGCCTGACTTGGCTACAAGCCAGGGGTTCCTACGACCCCCTCCTCATTTCAGTAATTTGCTAGGAGAGCTCAGAGTACTCAGGAGAATATTTTACTGTTTAACTAGTTTATTATAAAGGATGTCACAAAGGATACAAATGAACAGCCACATGAAGGGGTATACAGGGTGAGGGCTGGAAATGTCCAAGCATAGGGACTTATGTCCCCGTGACGTTGGGATGTGCCACCCTCCCAGCAGGCACAGGGGTGCATCCACATCCCAGAAGCTCCCCAGCCTCCTTCATCTAGGGTTTTTATGGAGGCTCCACTATGTAGGCATGATTGATGAACTCATCGGCCACTGGTGATTAACTCAGTCTTCTGGGGAGTGGACCTGAAAGTTCCAACCCTCGAATCCCATGGTTGGTGCCTCTGGCAACCAGCCCCCATCCTTCAGGAGTCACCTCATTAGCATAAACTCAGGTGTGGTCGAGGGGCCCATGTTATGAATAACAAGACTCTCCTATCGCCCATCAGTCAAGAAATTCCACGGGTTTTATGAGCTCTGTGCTGAGGACCAAATACATATTTCTTCTTATATCACAATGTCCCGGTATCTGTTGTTAAAAGATAAATGGAGGCCTATTAACAATTCTATGAATTTTTTGAGCAAAAATTGATTTGAATGAGCCAGCATCCCATCTAGCAGACAGAAAGGAGCCCTGAGGAGCTGTACAAAATGAGCAACTTTTATGGGCAGAAGGGAGCAGGGACAAGGAAGTTAAACCAGGCAAAAAAGCGGGTTGGCTATGTCCCCCAGGCAGATCCCCTCACTGGTGCTGATCAGGTGATTCCTGATTGACGGGTTTAAGATTCCATTTCTGGGAGGGTAGAAACCATAATGAAGTCACGGTTTGGCAATGTGGAGTTTAGCATAAGGGACTCCCTTTTGGGCCCGTGGTCTTGTTTTTACGCTGTGTGTGCCAGTGAAGCCAATATAACTATTGAGGAAAAGCAGTATTGTGTTGACTTCTTAAGAAAAAAAGTTAAAAAATGTTTTCCCCCTCTTGGTCACTACATTTTCATCCTGTTCTACAGGTACTCCAAATTTAGCTTTTTAAAGTTTCCTGAGATTATAGGTGAAAGCAAACAAACCCTGGCAAGATTGCTTTGGCATTTTATCACATACCTTTTTCAGATATGATTACTCTCTAACTTATTCGTTCTGGTGCCGGTTTCCTTCAGTTTTCTTTTTTTTTCCTACAAGAGGTGTCCATTGAATTCTGGAGTTCAAAGAGACCCAATAATTGTTTTTTTGTTTGTTTGTTTTTTTACTCACAAATAACCTGTGTATGTTTATTTTTTATTTATTTTTCTTATTATCCATTTTATACAGATCAGTGTATACATGTCAATCCCAATCGCCGAATTCATCACACCACCACCACCCGCGCCCCGCCACTTTCCCCCCTTGGTGTCCATACATTTGTTCTCTACATCTGTGTCTCAATTTCTGCTCTGCAAACTGGTTCATCTGTACCATTTTCTAGGTTCCACATATATGTGTTAATATACGATATTTGTTTTTCTCTTTCTGACTTACTTCACTCTGTATGACAGTCTCTAGATGCATCCACATCTCTGCACATGTCCCAATTTCGTTCCTTTTTATGGCTGAGTAATATTCCATTCTACATATGTACCACATCTTCTTTATCCATTTGTCTGTTGATGGGCATTTAGGTTGCTTTTAGGTTGCTTCCATGACCTGGCTATGGTAAATAGTGCTGCAATGAGCATTGAGGTGCATGTGTCGTTTGTTTTTTAAATAAATTTATTTATTTATTTATTTATTTATTTTTGGCTGTGTTGGGTCTTCGTTGCTGTGCATGGGCTTTCTCTAGTTGCGGTGAGCGGGGGCTACTCTTAGTTGCTGTGCACAGGCTTCTCATTGTCGTGGCTTCTCTTGTTGCGGAGCACGGGCTCTAGGCGTGCAGGCTTCAGTAGTTGTGACACGTGGGCTCGGTAGTTGTGGCTTGCGGGCTCTAGAGCTCAGGCTCAGTAGTTGTGGTGCACGGGCTTAGTTGCTCCATGGCATGTGGGATCTTTCCAGACCAGGGCTTGAACCCGTGTCCCCTTCATTGGCAGGCGGATTCTCAACCACTGTGCCACCAGGGAAGCCTGCGTGTGTCTTTTTGAATTATGGTTTTCTCTGGGTATATGCCCAGTAGTGGGATTGCTGGGTCATATGGTAATTCTATTTTTAGTTCTTTAAGGAACCTCCATACTGTTCTCCATAGTGGCTGTATCAATTTACATTCCCACCAACAGTGCAAGAGGGTTCCCTTTTCACCACGCCTTCTCCAGCATTTGTTGTTTGTAGATTTTCTGATGATGCCCATTCTAACTGGTGTGAGGTGATACCTCACTGTAGTTTTGATTTGCATTTCTCTAATAATTAGTGATGTTGAGCAGCTTTTC
>NC_041224.1:146168044-146168412 GCF_002837175.3 Physeter macrocephalus
TTAGGATTCTCTATGTATAGTATCATGTCATCTGCAAACTGTTACAGTTTTACTTCTTCTTTTCCAATTTGTATTCCTTTTATTTCTTTTTCTTCTCTGTTTGCCGAGGCTAGGACTTCCAAACTGTGTTGAATAATAGTGGTGAGATTGGACATCCTTGTCTTGTTCCTGATCTTAGAGGAAATGCTTTCAGTTTTTCACCATTGAGAATGATGTTTGCTGTGGGTTTGTCATATATGGCCTTTATTATGTTGAAGTAGGTTCCCGCTATGCTCACTTTCTGGACAGTTTTTATCATAAATTGGTGTTGAATTTTGTCAGAAACTTTTTCTGCATCTATTGAGATGATCATATGGTTTTTATTCTTC
>NC_041224.1:146168557-146168969 GCF_002837175.3 Physeter macrocephalus
TTCATATTTTCTATTTCTTTCTGGTTCAGTCTTGGAAGGTTATACCTTTCTAAGAATTTGTCCATTTCTTCCAGGTTGTCCATTTTATTGGCATAGCACTGCTTGTAGTAGTCTCTTAGGATGCTTTGTATTTCTGCGGTGTCTGTTGTAACTTCTTCTTTTTCATTTCTGATTTTATTGATTTGAGTCCTCTCCCTCTTTTTCTTGATGAGTCTGGCTAATGGTTTATCAATTTTGTTTATCTTCTCGAAGAACCAGGTTTTAGTTTTATTGCTCTTTGCTATTGTTTTCTTTGTTTCTCTTTCATTTATTTCTGCTCTGGTCTTTATGATTTCTTTTCTTCTGCTAACTTTGGGTTTTGTTTGTTCTTCTTTCTCTAGTTCCTTTAGGTGTAACGTTAGATTGTTTTTTT
>NC_041224.1:146169290-146169517 GCF_002837175.3 Physeter macrocephalus
TTAGAACTGCTTTTGCTGCATCCCATAGGTTTTGGATTGTCGTGTTTTCATTGTCATTTGTCTCTAGGTATTTTTTGATTTCCTGTTTGATTTCTCCAGGGATCTCTTGGTTATTTAATAACGTACTGTTTAGCCTCCATGTGTTTGTGTTTTTTATGTTTTTTTCGCTGTAATTGATTTCTAATCTCATAGCATTGTGGTCAGAAAAGATGCTTGATATGATTTCA
>NC_041224.1:146170149-146177700 GCF_002837175.3 Physeter macrocephalus
TGATTTCTCCATCGAAACCGAATGAGATCCTTGCTGGGTAGAATAATCTTGGTTGTACGTTCTTCCCTTTCACCACTTTAAGTATATCATGCCACTCCCTTCTGGCTTGTAGAGTTTCTGCTGAGAAATCAGCTGTTAACCTTATGGGAGTTCCCTTGTATGTTATTTGTCGTTTTTCCCTTGCTACTCTCAATAATTTTTCTCTGTCTTTAATTTTTGCCCATTTGATTACTTGGAGTGTTTCTTCTTGGGTTTATCCTGTATGGGACTCTCTGCACTTCCTGGACTTGGGTGGCTATTTCCTTTCCCATGTTAGGGAAGTTTTCAACTATAATCTCTTCAAATATTTTCTCGGGTCCTTTCTCTTTCTCTTCTCCTTCTGGGACCCCTATAATGTGAATGTGTTATGTTTAATGTTGTCCCAGAGGGCCCTTAGGCTGTCTTCATTTCTTTTCATTCTTTATTCTATTTTGCAGCAGTGAATTCCACCATTGTGTCTTCCAGGTCACTTATCCGTTCTTCTGCCTCAGTTATTCTGCTATTGATTCCTTCTAGTGTAGTTTTCAGCTATTGTATTGTTCATCTCTGTTTGTTTGTTCTTAAATTCTTCTAGATTGTTGTTAAACAGTTCTTGCATCTTCTCGATCTTTGCCTCCATTCTTTTTCCGAGGTCCTGGATCATCTTCACTATCATTATTCTGAATTCTTTTTCTGGAAGATTGCTTATCTCCATTTCATTTAGTTGTTTTTCTGGGGTTTTATCTTGTTCCTTCATCTGGTACATAGCCCTCTGCTTTTTCATCTTGTCTGTCTTTCTCTCCTTCTGTTTTCTTATTCATATCTGCTAGACAAATGCTAGGAAGCCCCTCCAATGAAATAGGTTTGTTTCACTGAAGAGCACTGTAGCCATATTCCTCCTCTACCCGAGCTCCTCTGGTAATGTTCTGCCATTCAAGCCATTCGCATCTTTAATCCTCAGTAAATGAAAAGACATTTACTGAGGATTAAAGATGCGAATGATGGATGAAACCTAGCAGGTCTCGTGCAGTTTCCCTGCTTTGCGTGGTTTCTAGTGCCCCAGTTCCATCACTTTTCACTTTGTCTTCCTTTAATTGTCTTTGCCTGGAAGCATCTGCAGTTACTCCTGAGTGCTGTTGAGTGGATTTGACCTGAAGAGAAGCAGCAGTTGATGGGGACAGTTTGGCCTCTGGAGGCTAGCTTGTCCTATTCTGGGTTAGGCAGAACTGGTCTCTTGATCTTTCAGGTCTGTCACAACTCCTTCCATTTTCTGAGATGAGCTTATTCAGGCATTCACAGCTCCTGTGGACTGCCACTAATCCAGTTGCAATGAAGTCATAGCAAGCACCATTTTTTTCTCAGTTCTTAAGAAAGGAGCAGTTATGTACTCCTGACCTCCTAATCTAGGTTATATAACCGGGAGCATTCTGGGCGGGTAGTGGGGAGATAGGGACCCAGCATTTGCAAGTTTTGGCGACAGAGCATAGAGTGTGTTCAGGAAAGGAGAAGTTCAGTGTTGCTGAAGTGCAGAGCCCTGGTGGATTGGGGGAGAAATGAAGCTGGATGGCCAGGCTGGGCATAGCCAGAGGGGCCCCGAAGTCTCCTTGAGAAGGCTGGAGTTTACTTTAAGGGTAGTGGGAAGCCACTGACAAGTTTTAAGTAGGGAGTGACACAATCTGATTTGTATTTTATTAGAAGTTCTGCAGTTGCAGTGAATAGATTGTAGTGTTTTAGTGAAAATCCTCTGGTTTCAGGGCTAGAGGGAGACTGACCCAGGTTAATGGTGACTTGGATTTGGGTAACAGCAGAGAGGATGGAGGGTAGTGGACAAATCTGAGAGATGTGATGACTGCATAGAGGGAGAGAGGAAGAAGATGCTCGAAAAAGGTGTTTTGTTCGCTCCCCGTCTCAGTGTGAGATCTGGCAGCAGGTCTCAGTTCTTCCATTTATGAGGCGACCGCCCTGTGTTCGCTGCCTCCCTACCTCAGAGGCTATGTTCGGATTCAAGAGCAGATACCTTTGAAGCCCTTTGAGAGGCTTGAGACCTGAGAGCAGTTAGGTCAGACTTTCGAAGTTAGCTTATGGTAGATAGTAACATTTGGCAGAAAGGACTCTTCATGCTTCTGATGCCTGCTGGTATAACTCAGTCTCTGCTGTGCCTTTGGCCGGCGTGAGCAGGCTGATAAAAATGCTGGGGGGAGAATAATGCCTGTGGCTCACTGGAAAGCCCCAGTGCACTTGGCTTAGTGTTATGTCCATATTGAACAATACAGAAGCTGGACCCTTCTCTCTCCTCCCTTTTATATTCCTTAGGAGCCCTTAGAAAAAGGATCTGTAAACAGAATTAGAACAAACTGGTTTTGTCTTCAACATAAAACAGAGCTGAGATGTTGGATGTTTGAAAAGACCCTGGAAGGGAAGAAAAGACAGTTTGTAGACGTGTTCCATAATAGAGGGATCAGCTGAAATAAAAGGTGTCCTGAGGAGAATTAGGGCTGGCAGGATGGAATGGCAAGAGCTATTCCAAATCATGTAGGATAACATGGGGGAAAAAAAAAAAAGACATGTTCTTTCTTTTCCCTTTAAAGAGTGTGTGTGTGTGTGTGTGTGTGTGTGTGTGTGTGTGTGTGTGTGTGTACTGGTGGGATGCTTGAAATCAAAACCCCTTTCTTGCTCTAGAAGCCTAAGGAATGGATCTGAGTCGGCTCATATTCCGGTCCCTCTTGCCTGGTCTAAGCAGCCAGTGTGGTCTGGCGGCCTGCTTTGGAGTTGTGTCTGTTTGGAAAAGATAGTTAACCTTTAACTTGTCCATGCCGTAAACAGACAAGTCCTGGATCTAAAAACAGTATTGACAACTGAATGAGCATGTCAGAAATACCTGAATGACAGCATGGAATTTGGGGAGCCATTGTAGGTCTTTGAAAGAAGAGCTGAATTCACTGTCGACAGGAATTGTTATGGCTGTTATTTCATCTGGTGTAGATTTGACCATGTGGAGGTAGGGAGAATAGAATGTCATGTTCTTTCACTGAGGCTGTGCCATGAGCAACTCCATCGAAATAGAATGTCAGAGCTCCTGGTTGCAGACCCAGGGGGACTGACCGTGGGCTTGGAGTGAGTACAGGCAGTGATTACAGCTTACGAGGCAGGGAGCAATCTGTCCAAAAAGTTCAGTGAGCCATGTTCAAGCTCCTCCTTAAAGCTTAACACTTTCCCCTCTATTTCTGTCCTTCCAGAAGTGCGTACTGTGCCGCCTCGGTAGCTTCTCTGACCAACATCATCACTCCAGACCTGTTTGAGGGCACTGCTGAATGGATCGCAAGGTGAGAGAAACTGGGATTTGTCCTGCCTCTTAGACAGCAGGCGGTCAAGACTTCTGAAAAATAAAGTGCAGAAGGACCAGAGAAGGGAATATAAAATTACAAGAGATGTCTGGGTGGAAGGAGGGTGCATTTCAAAAATACTTTAAAAGTTTTCTTTTTTCCCAAACTTTCTTTAATGTGATTGGCAAGGATCAAAACCTTGGGTAAACAGTACTGGTCAGAGTCTAAATGGATTTAAATCAGTTTGGAGAGCAATTTGGAAATATCTCAAAGATGCCCTGGCTGATGACCCCAAAATTCCACTTCTCCAGAAACTCACACCACATGCATGAGAGAGATAAACATAGGACTTGTTTATAATAGTAAAACGCTGGAAACAGATTAAATGTTCACAAGCACAAGATGGATAAGTGAGTTGTGGTATAGTCATATTGAAATATAATATAGCAATTAAAATGAATGAACTAGAGCTACATGTATCAATATGGGTGAATCTCAAAAACACCGTTGAGGAAAAAAAAGGATGATAAAGAAAACATGCAGATCACATTTGCTTAAAATTTGAAAACATGCAAAACAGTTCTATACTGTTTATGGGAAAAATCACATGTAGTAATATAAAAACATGCTGGGAAGGATAAACACCATATTCAGGATGGTGCTTACTTCAGGGGAGAAAGTAAAGAAAATGAAATTAAGGGAGGTCTGTACTTCTACTCAGGAGACTTCAATTTTATCTGTAATTGTTTGTTTTAAATTAAAAAAACCTGAAATGCATATGCATATGGCTAAATCAAAGCTAGGTGTTAGGTACATGTATGTTCTATATATTATTTGCTATACTTTCGTGGATCCTTCAAATTATTTCACAATTTTAAAAAAAGGTATAGTAGATTTATACGTACTATTGAGGAATTATATCCAAGCTGTATTTTATTTTTTACATTTTAATGTTTATCAAAGTAGTACTTACTACTATGAAAATACAATTTTCAGCTAAACCAAATGAGATACTATGATCATATTTACTTTTTTGTATAACTTTTACTTTCCTGGAATTAATTATTACCTCTTAATTCCCGAATTTTCTGCCAGAGCTATAAAATTATTCTCAATACACTTAAACACTTCAGGTAATGTATCAGTTCTCTTCTGTGTGTGTGTGTGTGTGTGTGTGTGTGTGTGTGTGTGTGTGTGTGTGTGCGCGTGTGTGTATGTGTGTGTGTGCACGTGCGTTTTTTTGAGTTATCCCTCCTGGGGCCTCTGCCCTCCTGCTTCAGACTGGACAGATTGCTCTCAGCTTGCTGCACAGCAGGCATCCAGAAGCTTCCTTTCAGCAGGAAATTCACTTCACTTCTCTTTGTCAAAGCCCCATCCTCCTTTTTCTTGGTTTACTCACTCATTTTAATGAATCACATATCGTATTCCAACAGATCCCCAAAAAGAGAACTTCGGAGGTACATTTTAAAGATTTTGCATGTATTTTTATTCTAGTCTCACACTTGATTTATAGTTTATTTGGTTAGAGACTTCTAAATTGGAAACTGGGTAAATTGTATTCCTTCAGAATTTTTAAGCATTGCTCCATTATCTTCTGGCTACCAGTGTCATTGTTAGAAAGGCTGATAATAATGGTAACCAGCATTTACTGAGGATTTGGTATGTAATACTCAATAGTAAGGGGGTGATAGTTTAAAGATTGAGAGTATATAGCATTTTGAGCTGGACTACCTGGGTTTGGTTCTTTTTTTTTTTTTTTTTTTTTTTTTCAGTGCATATCAGAAATGCATTTTTATTTTTATTTGAAAACAACTTAAATTTTTAGACAAATGATTTTAGTATATAAATTTGATTTTGTTTTTATACAGAATATAAAGATTTCCCTCACTGATCTTCCATGTGAAGGGGATTACAAGCCTGAAGGGAGATACTTTCTGCACACAAGTGTGTATCTTACGTGTAGGGTACTGGAAACCAATGTATAGTGCTTTCACACATAAATTAGGTCAAGTGACACCACATATTAAAAAGGGGATAAGAGAAAAATTCTATTAATCAGATTCAAGAAGCAAACATGACACAAAAACTGCATGTAAGACCAAGTGAGTAACTTTAGTTAGGACACTGCAAGTTCTTCTAGAGTAACAGGTTTGTGAAGCTAGAGTGTGTACCACATTAAAACAGCAAGAAAGAACTATTTATATAGAAAGGCTGGAATGAGGGATTTTTTTCACGAAAGCAAATTAACTTCTTGTAAACTGCCAAAACAAAACAGAACAAAACTGAGCATTATGAGTGTTAGTATACTGAAGGCATATTATACCAGTTTTTGTGCAGCATGCTAAAGTTAGTTAGAACTTCTTCACTGGTGCATATGAATCATTAATAGTCATGGAAAGTTTTTCTTGCCCCTTCTTGCCAAATTTCAGGCATGTCTTATTTTAGATGGAGTATAGCTTTTATCTATAATTTCATCCTGTAAAAACATATGAAGACAACGTTCATTCTGTGCCAGAGGATGACCAGCGACCTTGTTTATAAACTGCTCCAGCCCTTGCTTCCTTTCTTCAATAAAATTGTCATCAAATATTCCATCATCTCCTCTAAAAGGAAGCTGACGCAAAAATGCTTTCCCAGGGAGTGGGGGAACTACAACCTTGCTCTCTCTTTCTAATTCACTTCGCAGCCATTCAAAGTCACTGTATTTTCTTCTAACGGTAGATTCCTTCAGCTTGAAAATAGGCAGATTTGTCTTGACCCTGATTTCATAGGTGGTGAACCGGCCCCGGCCGACTCCCACTGTCTGCGGGTTGCTCACATCGTCGAGGAAGTTGCTGGGAGGCCCGTAGGCGTCATTCAGGTTCTGCGGCTTGGTGATCAGCCGCCGGGTGTCCGCCACGGTCTCCGCCATTTCGCTGCCGCAAGCCGCCGCCGCCGCGGGCTCCGTCCACCCCCTCAGTGTTCCACCGACCCCGCTGCCGCCGCTGCTGCTCGCCACGGGGACGCCGGGCTCGCGCCTGGTTCTTTTTTATACTTTCTGTTTTTCTCAGTTGAGATTTCCCATCTTTTCATTCATTACAAGTGTATTTTTCTTCACTTCACTGAGGTAAATATAAAATTATAATATCTACTTTAAAATTCTTGCCTGGTCATTTCAACATCTGGCTGTCTTGGAGTTGACATGTCTCACTTGCCTGAGTGTCTATGTCAAGTAATATTTGGACTGTACCCTGGACATTGTGATGTTATATTGCAGAGGTTGGATTCTGTTAGATTGCTTTAAAGAGTGTTGATATTTTTCCTTTAGCAGGCAATCAACTTGGTTAGACACACCTGCAGTGGGCAGGGACTCAGGTCTTGGATCAGTTCTTGGTCAGAAGCTGCTTTCAGTTTGCCCAACGCATGTGTGATTCAGGGTCAGGTAAAATTTTAAGCAAAGTTTAAACATGGAATTTGGGTTTTCCTTCTCTGGCTCTCCTCTTTCTGGGATTCCTCCTCAATTACTGTCAGCCTGGTTCTTCTTGCCAGAGACATGGTGGGCCTTCTGTTAGCTTCAGCTGCCTTCCCCTGACCTGCTGCTGCCACTGTTAGGTGACTGTAGCCATCCTCAGGGCAAATCAGGAGGAAAAAAAATAGGGTGGGGGAGGGGAGGGACTGACTGCTCCAACTTTCAAATCCCCAGCTTTTTTCATTTTGCCGAGCCCTCAGGAAGTTGTTTTAGTGTGTTTTGTCCAGAGTATATAGTTATTTGCAGGATTGGTTTGTTAGGCACTTAACTAGATATGAAATTCTGACTGCCTGGGTTTGAAGCCCAGTTTTGTCATTTATTAGCTTTGTGCCTTGGATAAATTGTTTAACTTCTCCATGTCATAGTTTCTGTATATAGCAAATGATGGGATATTGAATTTGACATTAAGCTTAAATACAAAGAAATTAAGTGACCAAAACCTGTTAGGGTAACCACTGTGCTTTACTGCCTCCCAATCTACTGTATTCCCAATCCATTGTTGTTTTTGTTTTGTTTCTCTTATTCTTGCTGTTTGAAAAATTCATGATGATGAACCATGATATGGATTACTTTTTGCATTCATTGTGCTGGGCACTCAGCAGTTATCTTTTTTTTTTTTTTTTTTTTTTTTTTTGCGGTACGCGGGCCTCTCACTGCTGTGGCCTCTCCCGTCGCGGAGCACAGGCTCCGGACGCGCAGGCC
>NC_041224.1:146178132-146244060 GCF_002837175.3 Physeter macrocephalus
TTTTTTTTTTTTTTTTTTTTTTTTTTTGCGGTACGCGGGCCTCTCACTGCTGTGGCCTCTCCCGTCGCGGAGCACAGGCTCCGGACGCGCAGGCCCAGCAGCCATGGCTCACGGGCTCAGCTGCTCCGCGGCATGTGGGATCTTCCCGGACCGGGACACGAACCCATGCCCCCTGCATCGGCAGGCGGACTCTCAACCACTGCGCCACCAGGGAAGCCCAGCAGTTATCTTCAATCTAGAATTGCATGTGCTTTACTTCCAAGAAACTTTATTATTTCTTTAATAACTTCTTCCCCTCCATTTTCTTTGTTTGCTCTTTTTATAACATCCAATAAGTGGAATTGGTCTTCTAATTTTTCAAAAATTTTTTGCCTGTCTTTCATCTCTTCATCTTTCCTATTGTGCTTTCTAAGAGATTCCCTTACTTTTTATCTTCTAATCCCTCTGTTGAGTTTTTATTTCTGCAGTTCTATTTTAACTTTAATCCCCATTTATAAAGAATACTTCCTTTCTATATTCTGTCCTGTTCTGGTTTCAGGGATATTTGTCCTTGCAGTGTTTTTAGTGTTTTTATTTTATATATAATATTTTATCTAAAGTTATAACTTAAAGTTTACTTCTGCTCCCTACATTATTTCCTCCAATTTATTTTTGTTTATTTGTCTTATTTTTGTTTCATGTTTTACATAAGTCTCTTTCTTGTAAGAGACTTTGCTCAAATGTCTGGTGTTCATATTTAAGTGTCAGGTGCCAAAAAAAACTGTGTGTGCCACGGTGGGCTGGGATGCAGCCATTCATGGGGGAATTCTCATATGTCAATATCTGTAGGGTTTTTCCCTTGGGCTTATCCATTTCCCTAGAGAAGAATCTTCCAGATTCCTGGTTGGGGTATGAAGTTAGCAGCCAGCTTTGTGAAACACGAATAGGGAAAGGGGTTGAGGGTGCTTGTGCCCAGATCTTAGACTCACATAATCCCCCTGTTCAGTACAGTGCCTCTGCCTGCTCTCAGCTGTGCTGGAAATCCTGGAATTCAGCTCCTCTCCATTCAGCCCCTGAAACCTCCCATCTTCTGCTGGGTACCTGGAGGTATAGCTGATTCTCTTATAAATTTACCACCAGTCAACTTGGTTCAAACTCATCCCACTTCAGGGGTACCTTGTGTCCCCCGGCTTGTCATCGGAACATATCACCTTGCTTTCTATTTCTTCTTCCCTCCTTTCCTCCCAGGGCTCGTGTAGGTTTCTCGGTTCTGTTAAGTCAGTTACGTCTTATCTCTATCCTTTTCCAGCTTTCACAATTTTGTTATCTCCTGTCTGTATTCATATCCTCTCCTATTCTCTTTACCGTTGTGGGTTTATCCTTTTTTAAAATTCCTTTACTTTCATTTTACTGGACTCTTGTGTTCAATCAGTTATATTTAACTAGAAGATACTCCCAAAGAATTTTACTAAATTGCTCTCATGCGTGTAAAAACAAAGGGATGGAAAGTGGAATATGTAAATAAATGTATATTGTGTGTGTGTGCGTGCGTGTATGTGTGGAGAGAAAGAGAGACTGAGACATAGAAACTCAGCTGGTGAGAGGAACTATGAGGCCAGGCTCAGCAGGAGTTGTAACTTTTTATTGTTTATTCTTTTATACTGTTTTTTTTTTTAACTCAAAAAACATTTTTAAAGGTAAGTTAAGAAAAAAAAAAATTCAGAGGTCCCTTGCTTGTTCTTCACTCATCAGACCTTCCAAACTTGAGCTGTTCCTATGTTCCATGAAGCCAAATGCACTGGAAAGAAAACTTGGATTGTGTGTCTTTGGGTGGTGGTGGGGTTAGGGGATGGAGGATGCTGAAGAATCTGTTCAGGGGATGGTAGCCAGTTCTTGACTCTGCACTCTGCTGTGATCTCCCTGGGCCTTGGGCCTCTCTGAAAAGGGCCTCTGAGTTCCCAAGGCCTCTCCTTTAACGAGAGGTACCTGGAAGGCAGGAGGTGTTACACATTCCTTTCTCTTCTACCTGGAAGTTGGATTAAGTGCTCATCCACCTGTGCACCTGTCAGGATTTGTGAGGCAGACACACCTGTAGGGAGTGTGACTCTATGTACATACCTGTAGATCACTGGAAGTAAAGTTCTATGTTATATGAAAATATACTGAAAAGAAAATCTCTTATTTCACAGATAAAACATGTTTATTATAAACAAGCAAAAAGAAAATCTAACTGCTTGTAATCCACCACTAACCACTCATTTGCTGTATATGTTTCCAGAATTCCAGAAAAATCATGCAGTATATTATCATTTTATAACTTTTTTCATGTAATGTATTTGGAACATTTTTAAGTATACTTCTGTAGCATTATTTTAAATGACTGTGCAGTATTCTGTTATACGGATATACCATAATTTATGTAACGAGTCCCTTACTATTGAGCTTCTGAGTTATATTCTAATGTTTCACTGTTATAAATGGGAATACAGTAAACATTCTTACAATCTGATTTTTGAACACATTTCTTACTTTATAATATTAATTCCTAGAAATGACCCTATATTGCTGAGCCAAAGATTACTCATGTTTTTATGACTAGAAAATACACTCTTAATATATAGTCTAATCCCAAATAATAATTATTATGATAATAAAGTAATTTGAAAATATAGGAAATTGTAATTTAAAAAAATAAGTTTACTTTGAATAGTTATAAAGGTATGTATTTTCACTATAGAAACTTTTTGAAAATACAGAAAAATAAAGAGGAAAAATATCAGCAATAGACCTGTACCAGAATTAGCACTTATTTTTCAATTTTATTTTAACCTGATGGTTATCACACTACACATATGATTTTATAACTTTTTCCAAAAAGTAATGATTTGAGGTACTATGTTTGTTACATTAGTAGACTATGTCTGAGTTTCCTTTTTTTTTTTTTTTTTTTTGAGGAAAAGGCATTTCTAAAAGTTAATTAGCATCTTTCCGTTCATAGTTGCAATGTTGTTTGTTTTTTTAATAGAAGTATAGTTGATTTATAATGTGTTAGTTTCTGGTGTACAACAAAGTGATTCAGTTTTATATATATATTCTTTTTCATATTCTTTTCCATTATAGTTTATTACAAGATATTGAATATAGTTACAGCTATTGAATGTAGTTGAATTAAACTAAGCAAACTCATCCTTTGCCATCCAGGGTGGTCCTGCACTTGTGCTCATTGGTTGACACTCAGTCTGCTTTTCTCAATCTCCTTCTAGGTGTCAGAATTGGGAAGGTGGAATTGGCGGGGTGCCAGGGATGGAAGCCCACGGCGGCTATACTTTCTGTGGCCTGGCCGCACTGGTCATCCTCAAGAAGGAACGCTTCTTGAACTTGAAGAGCTTATTAGTAAGTACTTGGTGATCCGTGTTCCTCTCAGGCCCCAGGCCCCTGAGATGTGACTTCTCAGGCATGCCGTCTTGAGGGACGGTTGGCTGTGGGAAGGGCTAACAGTTCCTGCCTTGAGCTGTGAACTAACAGTCCTGTAACGAAGCTTCAGATGCAGTCGTTGGAGTGCTCAGCACTGGACCAAGAAAGTGCAAGGGGTGAACATCTGTGCTCGGTTTCAGTTCCCTTCTTCCTGCCTTTCCATCTTCCTGCTCTGAACTTTCTGTACAGTGTGTTAGGCCAATTCCAGAGGCTTCTTGAATCCCTCAGACATCTGGTATGGGCCAGAGTACCTTCCTCCTACTTCAAAGAGAAGTATAGCTTCAGCCTCTTAAAATTAGAGGTTATCATGTGCCTTCGAAAGATTCTCCTGGGAGAAGAAGTTATGAGAAGAGCTTTGAGGCATTTTGAAGCCAAGCTTTTACTACCTGCTGCACTATGTGAACGTTTAGTAACTGCCTTCACATGAGCTAGGCACAGCCGGGTAATGCACAGAGCAGGTGGCCCAGGCATTTATGTCTCGACTCTAAGCTCCTGCCCAATATTCAGAATGAACTCAGAGCGCAGTCAGCTTCAGGGACTTGTTAGATTATAGCTAAATTATCATCGGAGGCCTAGTACGTAAACATACACTCATACACACGCACACACACACAGAGCCACGAAGGAGCTATCTTTGGGGAAGCATTTATTCCCTAACCATGACCTCAAAGCAAACCAGCTGCAACTGATATTCATCTCCTCTCCCCAAGTTCAGATGTCAGGTTCCCATCATAGGAACCATTGTGAGACCCATCTTGAGCTTCCAAGACAGTTTCTATTATACTATACAGATATGACCAGCAGCATTTTGTCCTCACCTTTAGGAAGCCTCCTATAGCATACTCTTCTTGAAGGTTCTTACAGCCTTGAAGGTTTATGCCAAAATGGCCAACTTTGTGCACAGACTTTGAGTTTATCATACATTTTGAAAACTTATCACCAACAAGGCGTGAAACATAAAAAAGCTCCATCTCCCAGGCAGAAATAAGGAATAAGCAGATGCCTCAGTTACAATAACAGTGTTCTGGATTTGAACCTTGTCTGTGCCACTTCACAGCTATATGACCTTGGGAAAATGGTCTAATCTGTTTTAACTTTAATGTTTTTCCTCTGTAAGGTAGAAGTAACAGTTCTTTGAAGGTCAAAGGAGAGAACAGGTATAAACAGCCTGGTACATAGTAGGTGCAACCTTCTTATCCAAACTACTCCCTCCCCTCTGTTTGCTCTGGGAGAACTAGGACCCATATTTGAAGGATTTTATGAATTCATATAGCCAAGGGAAACAGAATAAATCCATGGACTTAGGCACTGGAAAAAATTAATTAGTCTAGGTTAGAAACACTTAATCTGTGGGGTAAGTAAAAGTGAAGAATGGACTCCCTACTGTGGTGCCTGTTTTCTTGAGTAATGCTTCGCCTGCTTTCGTTAAATGGCATCAATCCTAAAGTGCTGGTTCATTTAAGACTGACTGGGGATATATTAGTGCCTGCACCTGCAGTGCAGTTTTTCTGTGTCTCTTTAAGAATTTTGGATTGTGACACTTTATGGGTGGGTGTTACTTTGAACAGGGATATAATCTAAAGTCTACAATTATTAAAGGAGGGCTGGACTCCTTCTGAAGAGGGTCCTTAGTGAGTCCTTTCAGGAACTCGGTCTAGTAAGAACGTAGGTACAGGGGAAATACCGTACTCTGTACCTTTCAGTTTGGTGAGGCTGCTCCGTGAGTCGCTGGCAGGTGGCTGGATCTGCCTTGGGGGGCTGGGAGGGAAGTGGAGATATTATCTGCTCGGCCTGTTGGTTCTACTCATTCCTCGAGGCCAAACCCTTCACTATCTCCATATTCATAGTAGAGTGTGTTTAGAAAACTTGGAGATAAGTATGCATCACGTGTGACCACCAGTGACACCGAGAGCCATCTTACAGGTTCAAAGTAAACTCTTTTCTTCTGTCAGCCAGCCAGTTTCCCCTGGGATAGCAGAGAGGCTAGACCACACAGAGCCATCCTTGTTCACCAGGGCTAACGGCTTCTGCCCCCAGTCCTGCGAGGGACAAGGGCCATGCTAAGAAATCTTGGATGAATTTCCTCAGGTGCCAAGTAAAAGTCAAGAGTAGTTTGAGATCATCTGATGACTTGTAGCACAAAATTCCATTTATCTGCTTTTAATAAACTTCCCCGAGCAGGGAAAGTGAATAGAAATGAGCCACTGGTGGTCTGGTCTTAAACTTCCTAGTTACACCTTATTAAGACCTGCTTGCAGGTTTCCTTTCAGGCCAGTTTGGCACACTTGTTCTCTCAGCACCAGAACCCACTTGGAACCCGGGAAAAGGTGGTTAGTTGTCTGTTAGGCCCTGAGCAGAGATTCATGCTGGTTGCCTCAAGAGGGTTAGACTAGATGTTGCACTGTAGTGTAGTCTGTGGCAGTGAGGGTGAGGAAGTCCGAGGCCAGAGTACCAGAACTGGGGTGCCAGGAAGCCAAGAGATGGGACCCCTCCCTCCCAGATTGGCCTCTGGGGATCTGGGCTTGCTGGATCTCGTGTCTCTTTTAACCTACAGCTGCTTCTCCCTTCTCTGTCTCATGCTCAGCAATGGGTGACAGGCCGGCAGATGCGGTTTGAAGGTGGATTTCAGGGCCGCTGCAACAAGCTGGTGGACGGCTGCTACTCCTTCTGGCAGGCGGGGCTCCTGCCCCTACTCCACCGTGCACTGCACGCCCAAGGTGAGCCCAGGGGCTGTAGGCAGGGTTGGGTGACTCCCCTCCGCTGCTGACCGAGTCAGAGGCCAGGGCGCTTTGTTAGAGGGGTTGAAATAGGCTGTCTGTCCTGGATTTTGAGGTGCCCAGTGTGGACCTTCCCGCCTCAGGCTAGGATCCCGTCCCAGTGGTCGAGGGGCCACTGCTGCTTCACTCTGGCTGTGGCTAGGGGGAGGCAGGTGCCTGGCTCCACGGTGACCACCACCTCAACTCCGTGTGAAGCTGCAGTTTCCGGTGCAGAGGTCTCTCTGTGTCACGTCAGAACTGAAAACCCACACTATGCACATGGTCACAGCAGTGACAGAAAGGCAGTTGCGTAAGTGGGCAGAGAACCAGAACCCCTGGAGCAAGGACCCACCGTGCCTGGCTGGCTGCGTGGTTGCCGCCATTAGAAGTGTTGTATTTTAGATTCACTGAAGAATCCTGGATGCGGGTTTGTCCCCCTTGCCCCGCACCACTGGAGCAGAGAGACCTGGGTTCATCTCTGTGGAGCCTCAGATGGGAATGCAGATCCAAGCAGTGAGATAGAGAGCAAACTTCTGGGAGCCTTCCCTTGTTACCTCTCGACATCTCAGGCCACTGGCTGCCTCTGGAATCATCTTTTTTATTTATTTTATGTGAGAACAGGGTGTCTTGAGGAAACCAGTGGGAGAGGGGAAGTCTGGAGGCCCTGCTGGGTGCTGATCTGGTCTTGGAATGAGATCCCTTGGCCCAGAGGGAAGCTTTTCTTTGGACTTAATAGTTGGGTTATTCATTGCTCAAATGTAGAAGATGGGATTCTTTTCTACTGCCCCCGTCCCCCGCCCTGCCCCACACACGTTTTCTTCTTGTTTGGCTGTTTTTTTCTGAGCCCCTTTCTTTCGTTTCTTAATTTCATTTAAGTTGTGGCCACTTTGGGTACCAAACTGAAGTCAGCAGAGCCTCTGTCCTGTTTCCCCATCGCCCCATCCTCCCCGTCGCGGTCTGTCCTGAGAGTCCTTGGCCTGGAGCCCCCGGGCTTTCAGTTTCAGGGTGCTGAGATGTGTCTCGGCTGAGATACGTCCCCTGACTCTGGAACCTGCACGGTCTCTGGCTGAACACTATAGTAGGGAAGTCAGAAGTCCCCCGAGAGTCCGGCGTTTCAAAACAAATAACTTGGGGTTTTAGTGATCTCTTTATTTGGAGTTAGTGAGGTCAAGCCTCTGGGTCACACCGTCAGCCTTTCACAAACCTGTCCCTGGCAGGATTAAGATGCAGTCATTCTGCAGCTGCCAGGAAAATCCAGTGAGAGCATAACAGGAGGGCTACCTGCCAAAGTCTTCAAGGGGGCCCTGGTTCACATTTTGTTTATCGTAGTGCAAGTTCTGGAGGACTAGTCACATTCAAAGCTCTCCCTGTGGGAAAAGTTAGTTGCCTGTGAATCTTGGTGCTTCCAGCTTTTTTCACTGCCTGGAAGGAGGCCCATGTTAGGCCCGAAGCTCACGTCTCAGCAAACAGTGGACCTGGACTAGGCAGGCCTCCGGAAGACGGGAGTGTTTTGAGTGGTGGGCAAAATGCTGACGTTGGGAGTCAAAAGGAGATGCGGCGTAGAACGATATTCACAATATACTGTGATCAAAGTTAGGTTTCAAAGTAGTATGTATGTAATTCCATTTTCAGTGTAGAGTTGACTCCAAAAAATTAATGGAACGTATCTGGGTTATGAAATGACAGGTGATGTTTGTTTTCTTTCTTTTTTACTTCTATTTTCTAATTTTTCTACAATAATATATCTTTCTTACATAAAGGAAAACAACAAAAGTTATTTTACAAAAGAGAAATTCTATAAACAAAACTCGTAGCAAGGTGGGGAAAATATTTGGATAAATGATGAAGAGCTTAATTTCATTTGAGAAAGTCATACCAAGCAGTAAGAAACATGAACAACCCAATTGAAAAACAGGCAGAGGATCTGAACAGACAGGTTCAGAACAGACAGAAAAAGAACTGATATTATTATAACTTCTACTACAGCTGCTACAACTACTGAGACTTACCACATGCTCACCGCAGGCCAGGGGCAGAACTGAGTATTACACATGTATTTTCTCATTTGATCCTCCAAACAGCCCTATGAAACGAATACTATCCGGGAGTTCCCTGGTGGCCTAGTAGTTAGGATTCCGGGGTTTCACTGCTGTGGCCCAGGTTCAATCCCTGGTCGGGGAACTGACATACCGCAAGCTGCATGGCCAAAAAAAAGAAAAAGAAAAAGAAACAGGTTCTATCATTATTCCCATTTTACAGGTGAGGAAACAAAGTACAGCATGGGTAAGTGACTTGCTTTATAATACCTGATTGCCACCTGTCATGGTATCAGAGCCCTGCCATCTGTAGATGGCCATTAATCAGACGAAAAGGTGATAGTTAAAGAAATGCAAATAAAAACAGTGGGACCCTATTTGTTTTTACTATCAGGTTAGCAGAGATTAGAAAATTTGATACCCTATGTTGGGGAAAGTGTGGGAAAACAGGCACTTTTCACTGTTAGAGGGGGTGTAAATAGGTGTGTCATTTTTTGGAGGGTAGTTTGGAGACATCAGTTGAAATTATTTAAACCCACTGAGGACACTGGCAGGAATTTACCTGCACAGACATTGCAAAGGATGTGTGTTGAAGTGGAGTTTTAATAGCAAACAACCCAACTGCCCATCAAAAGGCTAACAGTTAAATAAATTATGATCTCTTCATACAGTAGCTGCATTACAATGGGCTCACGTGGAAAGCTCTCCAGGACACAACGGAAAGTGTCAAAGGCCAGGCCGAGAACAGTCTATCTGTGTGCACACAGGCTGGCATCCACCCAGCTTTCCTGGAAGTATACACAACTCCCCTTTAACAATGGGTACCTTTGGGAGAGGGGTAGGAGGTGGAGGGAGGGAAATGTACTTTTCCTATTGTACTGTAGGCTGCTTTTTTTTTTTCTTTTTCTTTTTTTTTTTTTTTTTTACCATGTGTGTTACTACTTTTAGTAAGTGAACAAATACATTTTTAAAAGGTGATGATGATGATCATACTGATAACTAAAAAGATGACATGGGACCGGCACACTGTAGCACATGAACCCAGGCCAATCCCTATCTCTTCTGTAGTCCATGCGGTGGCTGCCTTACGTATAGAAGACAGTATTTGAGTACAAGAACAAATTGCTATTAATATCTTTAAAATATCAAATGCTGACTAAATTAGTGAGTCACTTTGTTTTTGTGGAGCAGAAGGATAGCAGCAGGCCTGTGAGTTTCTGTTTGGATTGATAGTTACTAGTTGCTGCCATGTTCTTTGGGATGTACCCCAGGCTTTATTTGTCCACCTGTGAAATTGAGCTACATGTGGCTGTACCTGTCAGTTACTGTTTGAAAAACTTTTGATTTCTCAGATAAAAGGAACCTTTGAAATGCAAAATGACATTATAACGGGGATGTGTATTTTAAGGGAGAGATGTAAAGGATTTAAAAGGCCGACTCCAGTGTACAGTTATCAGCCTGTAATCATATCTCCCTTCGTCTCACCGTAATTATGTGTGTTGATGTGCAAATTCAAGATCTCAGGAAGTTCCTTGTCCAGTTTATGAACTTTGAGCCTTTAGACTTCAATAACGTAGGGGTAACTGAAACACTCTGTAATCTTTTTAATAATAAACATAGCATTTTCTTTTCAGATTCCAATTTTAGTGATAGGTTATTATTTACCTTAAGGTAACAGTCTTTTATTTCGTATAGGATATGAAGGAAAGGTATATTTTGTACAGATGTTTAATGCAGTTACCCTAAAGTTTAGTAAATATGCTTTTAAAAATAACAGCTCTGTTGAGATGTAATTCACATAGTGAACAATTTACCCATTTAAAGTGTACAGTTCAGTAGTTTTTAGTGTATTCAGAGCTGTGCAACCATCACTATAATCAATTTTAGAGTTTTCATCACCACCCGCCCAAATCTCTGTATCCATTAAATGTGCTTCTTAAAAGAAGAAATCACAAAGGAAAAAATCAACACTGTGATTACAGCATATGTGTAAACTATATTTATGCAATTTAAAAAACCCATATAACCAAAAAAGTAGAGCCAAAAGGGAGAAATAGGTATACCATATGATATGGATAAAGAGTAAATATAGTAAAAAGCTAGATTAATAAAATTGACTCTTGGATCTCAGAAGACAAAAGGACAGACACTCTCAAAAGGAAATCGAACTAGTAAGCAAAAGTTACGGGAACAGTTCACCCTAATTAGTAACTAAAGGCATGCACATCAAAACAAATGATCAGGTACTGTTTCTTTTTAACATTTTCATTGCCGAGAACCTTTTTTTCAAAGTAACCAGTGCTAGAGGTAGTACAGGAAAATCTTAAATTTTGCTGGCAGCTATATAAAGTCTTAAAGCAGTTTATCAGTATCTATTAAAAGCCTTAAAAATGTTTATTCCCTTTAACTGAATCATTCCACTCCTGTGAATCTACTTGAAGAAGATAATCCTAGACATAGAGAAGATTCACAAACATGTTTATTGCGGCATTTTTTATGATTGCAAGGAACTGGAAACAACCTTGGAAACAAGATAGAGTGAAGTCCCATCATATATGTATCTCCTACAGAGTCCACTATGCTCACAGGTGGAGAAAGAACAAAGAGGAAAGTAAAATAGTGTGAGCGCTTCCTTCAGTAAGCCTGTGTGCCAGGCTGAGCTTGAGAGGGGGGACGTGAAAGCGCCCCTCCTTCCTTGGGCTCAGTTCCCATGTGCCTCTTCTAGTGTGAGCATCTCAGGGTCAGGCCGGGGCTCGGGTGTTGAAGATGAGCGGTTTTTGCATGTGGCCCCCAAACATCAGCTGACCGTGCACCTCATCCAGTGCTCAACCCAGGAGACGGCAATCACTTTCTGACTGCACCCATCTCTCCTCCCATCTCTCATTTAGGAAATCTAAAAATGGTTATTTTCTATAGTATTCTATGTATATAAATATTCCAAAATTAACTATTTTGCCTACATATTCTCTTTATATACTGCATTTACTATAAACTTTGATGAATTTTTACCACAGAAGATTCTCTACTCATATATGTGAGAGTTTGGATCCAGAGCCTATATTGATGCCATTACCTTATGTGTCCACTTAATGAAATGCTGTATGGCTCTTTAGAATGATGGTTTTGAAGATTATGTAGCAGAACAGAAAAATGTATGCCTGTAGAGTTAAATGAAAAACGTAAGATACAAAATTATCATACCTGTATAGAAAAATGCATAGAAACACAAAAAGACTGGAAGAAAAATTAGCTTTTGGTTGTCATTTACAGATTGTTTGCTACCTTTGTAGCCCAGGTATCAAAGTATAAAATTAACCAGAGACTTAATGCACATTCTATATGTGTATTCCCACATAAATGTTTCCGTGCACATCTATCTATTGATTATCTGTCCCTCCTCCACCCTTGATAACCGTGTGGTCCACAGGAGTCTCTGACTGCTGATTAAAGTACTGCTGATTGGCAGTGCTTTAATATTATCACCAGAATTGTCAATTTCTGCTTGGGCTGTCATATGATGCAGGAGGGTGGTTATTAGAATGCTTCTTAGGGAAAATTTTTTGAGCCAAAACACTAGTTGGAGAATTCCCTTTGGAGATAGACTAAATCCAGGCTAAGACAAGTATCAATAGAAGAAACAGACATTATTACCCCATTAGAGTTCTCTTGGCTAATTAAGAGTCTGGTTAACAAGTTTCAGAGATGCACTGGAGGAAATGTCTTAAGAAGCCCAGGGAAAGGAATTGTGAACCAAGTCAGGAGCAGTAGCAGAGGTCAGTCTGGTAAGCTGAGCTAAACAGTTTGTCCATGCCTGCAAGGGACATGGTTTAGGGTGGTCATCCAGGGTAAGGGGACACTTCAAGTAAAGCCAAGTGTCGCTCTGACCTGCTGCACTTTGACTCTTCAAGGTTCAGGAGAAGGGACGTGTCTCGGGACTTGGGTGAAGAAATCAAGTGTCCCAAGAATGTAGTTTTCAAGATTAGTCCAAGGAGAATAGAGGGAAACCCTGACAGTTCCTAATGGATCCTAAAATACAAAGAAGTCATTGATCCTTTGCTGGACTTCTCCTAGGCTCCAGCCCACACTGATCCTTTGTCTTCTGCAGGTGACCCTGCCCTCAGCATGAGCCGCTGGATGTTTCATCAGCAGGCCCTGCAGGAGTACATTCTTATGTGCTGCCAGTGCCCCACCGGGGGGCTTCTGGATAAACCTGGCAAGTGAGTGCCTTGCCTCTGGGGAGGGAAGGACGGGGCGGGGAGAGAGGGGTGAGCATCTTAGGCCTACTCAGAGCCAGACGGGGTGGGCCTTTCTGTGTTGCTGTTTAGTGCACGTGTGGCATGGGAGGAAGCAGCCCAGCTGGGAGCACCCCCATCCAGTGCCATCCATCCATCCTGGCCCCTCCAGTGCTCTCCTTTCCTCAGCTTACTTGCACCCCCTCTCCAGTTAGGTAAACAGATTGCTGTGTTGGTAGCTTTTCTTTCCTCTTTTTAATTTTTATTTATTTTTTTATAAATTTATTTATTTATCTTTGGCTGCATTGGGTCTTCGTTGCTGCGCGCAGGCTTTCTCTAGTTGTGGAGGGGGGGCTACTCTTCACTGTGGTGTGGTGGCTTCTCTTGTTGCGGAGCACGGGCTCTAGGCACGTGGGCTTCAGTAGTTGTGGCTTACGGGCTCTAGAGTACAGGCTCAGTAGCTGTGGCTCACGGGCTCAGTAGCTGTGGCTCACAGGCTCTAGAGCACAGGCTCAGTAGTTGTGGCTCACGGGCTCAGTAGCTGTGGCTCACGGGCTCTAGAGCACGGGCTCAGTAGTTGTGGCTCACGGGCTCTAGAGTACAGGCTCAGTAGTTGTGGCTCACGGGCTCAGTAGCTGTGGCCCACGGGCTCTAGAGCACAGGCTCAGTAGTTGTGGCTCATGGGCTCAGTAGCTGTGGCTCACGGGCTCTAGAGCACAGGCTCAGTAGTTGTGGCTCGTGGGCTCTAGAGCACAGGCTCAGTAGTTGTGTCACGCAGGCTCAGTAGTTGTGGCTCGCGGGCTCTAGAGCACAGGCTCAGTACTTGTGGCACGCAGGCTTAGTAGTTGTGGCTTGTGGGCTCTAGAGCACAGGATCAGTAGTTGTGGCTTGTGGGCTCTAGAGCATAGGCTCAGTAGTTGTGGCTCACGGGCTCTAGAGCACAGGCTCAGTAGATGTGGCGCACAGGCTTAGCTGCTCCGCGGCATGTGGGATCTTCCTGGACCAGGGCTCGAACCCGTGTCCCCTGCATTGGCAGGCAGATTCTTAACCACTGCGCCACCAGGGAAGCCCCTCCTCTTATTTAACCAAACTGATTTAAATAGAAGAGGATACAGGATTTTTAAACTCCTGAGTGTCATAAACAGAGATTATAATCAAGGCGACCATTACCGAGTAGATTCAATACCTTTAGGTGCCATACTAAAAGAAAAAGGGAAACCAGTCAAGTCCTGTTACCCTTGCTGCTCACTCCCCACTCCCCCAGCACACACACACCCTGCTGCCTCTGCATCCTGGTCCAGCTGAAGGCCAGTCCCCAGCAATTTATCAGGAAGAATTTGGCCCATTCCTAGAAATTTTGATGTGGGATTTTTTTTTTTTAAACTATATTAATTTAGCCAGCACTACCCTGGAGAGCCCTTTCCAGAAGACAGCTGACAGGACCGACTGTAAGGTTACAGTTCCTGCTATCAAGCAGGGCGGAAGGATGGGGCTCTGAAAAATGCTGCTGGGGGAAGCCAGGCTTCGAGGTGCGTGGAGGGTGGGATGGGACGCGTGAGCGCTCCCCAGGCCTCTGCGTCTGTGCGGTGGCCTTGTTGTCAGAGGCTGTGCTGGGGCCGGATGGGGAGCAGAGGACGCCTGCTCAGGGTCGCCCCGTCCTTCCAGGTCCCGGGACTTCTACCACACCTGCTACTGCCTGAGCGGCCTGTCCATAGCCCAGCACTTCGGCAGTGGAGCCATGTTGCACGATGTGGTCCTGGGTGTGCCCGAAAACGCCCTGGTAAGGTGGGATGGGGGGCTTACCACTGCTTCTCCACAGGGCCCCCAGGATGGGGCTGGCGGGAGAGCAGAGCACCCGCTCTTGGCCTGCAGAACCGGCTGCATGAGGACATGGACAGGCTGGTGAACTCACCGTCCCCACCCTCTGTCTGCAGCTCGTTCTCCATTCATGAGCATCTGGCTGGCAAACTCGAGGTTCCAGGTGAGGGTCCAACCTGTGACAGAGGGTTTGTGCCTTTGTCCCACAGCCTAGGGCCCAGACCACTTGTCATTAGTTCCCATCTCCCAGGAAACTGGCTCAGAGGTAGTGAGTTTCTGCACCTGCAGCCAGCAGCCCTGCCCATGTGGCTGACTGTCTTCTGGAGCTCTCAGCTTGCGGCCATCCCTCCGGAGAAGCCCTCTCAGACCACCTTCTGTAAATGAGATGCCCTGAAACACTCTGCCAGAGCCTGGTTTGTGCCCTTCATAGCACCAGCACGATTTGTCATGCGTGTGTTTAACTGGGTTTTATCTGCTTCCCTCAAAAACTGTCAGCCCTGTGCGGGCGAGCTGTTCACCACTGTATCCAGCCCCAGGCCAGCCTGGCCACGGGACATGCTTGTGAGCCTAGTCATGATCCTGAGACTCAACTCCGGCTAAGACTGTCTGCAGCTGTCAGATGATGGGGCCTGTGCAGATTGTCATGAAATATTCCAACAGAAGAAACACAAATGGCCAGTAGGTGGATGAAAAGATGCTCAGCCTCACTAGTAATTGAGAAAATCCAAGTAACAACCCTTCGGCTGTTTCAAGTATTTGCCTCCTATGCAACCCTCTTCCGTTCTTTTCCCTCCCTCCTTCCTCAGCGTAACCCCATCCTAAATTTGACATTTATCATGCCTGCAAATGTTTTTGTGCTATTACTACATAGGTATGTATCCACGAACTATATATAGAGTTGTTTTGTATGTTTTCAAATGTTTTATAACAGTATCTACCCGACCATTTATTCTGCATCACTTTTCTCACCGACCATTACCCTTTTGAGGCTTAGTCGTCTTCATATGTGTTGCTCTAGTTTATTCATCTTAACTCCTGTATGGTATTCCCTTGTCTAAGTGTACCCCAGTTTAATTTTCTAGTCTCCTGTTGGTTAACACTGAGATGGTTTCAGATTTTGCTATTACACAAGGTGTTGCAGTGAACATTCTCGAGTTACAGTTTCTGAGAGAGATACACCTTCATCCTCACCAGATGGCCCTGAACCTTGCCCCTTTGTGCTTGGGTTATTTAACGCTCACATGGCACCAAGATGAGTTGCTCCATAGTCAGACTTTTCCTTTCTGCCAACTTGACAGATGTGAAATGGTATCTCAGTTTTGTTTTGCATTTCCCTGATTACTGGTGAGGCCGAGCATCTTTGCAAACGTTTGTTGGCCATTTGTGTTATGTCTTCTGTGAGTTGCCAGCCAGCTCCTATCCTTTGCTCATTTTCGTATTGATTTGTAATTTTGTTTGCTCTTTTCTTATGTAGTAGGAGTTCTTTGTGTGTTCTTGATACTAATCCTTTGTCAGTGGTGTGTGTGTGGTGACTCTCTTCCAGTTTGTGACTTGTCTTTTCACTTTGTTTTTAGTGTTTTTGTTGAATAGAAGATTTTAACTCTAAAGTGAATAATTTTATTTGCCTTTTCGGTTTTTGAGGGTTTTTTTTTGGGGGGGGGGCGTTACTTAAGAAATCTTTTCCTACCCTGAGGTCATAAATATTTTTCTTCTAAACAATTTAAAGTTTTGCTTATCCCATCTAATTTTTTAATTCTCTTGGAATTTATTTCCTTCTGTAGTGAGGGTGGGATAAAATTTTATCTTTTTCCCATTTTGGTTAACCAATTGACCAGCACCATTTATTGAAGTTTACAACCTTTCCTATTGATGTATCACATGTGTGTCACATACTCAAGTTCCTGTATATGAGGTGACTGTTTCTGGACACACTGTTCCATTGGTCTGTTTGTTATCTTTGCTGTCTTAAGCAAATCTTAAATGCAGGTAAGCAAGTCTTACCTACCCACCTCATTCTTTTTCTTCAAAACTGCTTTGGATATTCTTTGCCTTCTGCATTTTAGGATTTCCTGTGCATTTTAGGATCAGCTTATCAAGTTACACACACAAAAAAAACTAGTGGAATTTTTATTAGAATTACATTGAATGTAAGATTAATGGGAGGGAACTGACCTTAACATTCGGGCTTCCCATTTATAAACACAATTCTTCAGATTTTTTACATTTCTTTTAATGGTCTTTTATCATTTTCTCCATAAAGGACTAGCACATCTTTTGTTAGACTTCTGTCTAAGAAATTTATAGTTTTTGTGTCTATTGTGACTGGAATATTTTTTTCCATTTTATTTTGTAATTGGTTGTTACTAATGTATAGAAATGCTATGGATAATTATAGTTTAATTTTGCACCCAGCAGCCTTGCTGAATTCTCTTTTTTTTTTGGCTGCTCCACGTAGCTTGCGGGATCTTAGTTCCCTGACCAGGGATTGAACCGGGCCCCCTGCAGTGGAAGTGTGGAGTCCTAACCACTGGACCGCCAGGGAATTCCCTCTGAATTCTCTTGATAGTTGTAATAGTTTGTCTATAGAATCTCTTAGATTTCTTATTTAGAACGTAATGTCATCTTCAAGTAAGGAGTTTTGCTTTTTCCTTCCTGATTCTTAAGAATTTTCTTTCTTTTCTTGCCTTGTAATGTTGGCTAAAACCCCCATGGAGTGTTGACTGGAGGTGGTAATAGAAAGTGTTCTGATTGTAATGGGAAGGTTTCTGTAATTCCATCATTAAGGAGGATGCTTACTGTGAGGTTTTGGTAAACATTTCATATCAGGTTAAGGATGTTCCCCTCTGTTCCTGGTCTACTGGGTTGTTTTTTTGTTTTATTTCAGTCATAATCTAGTGTTAAATTTTATTGAATGCTTTTTCCTCATCTGGCTTTTCTCCTTTAATCTGATGTTGTGTTTTGTTAATACATATTCTGATGTGACCTTGACGTTACGGGATAAGCCCTGCTTGGTGATAATAGAGTGTGGGGGGTGTATGTGCTGTTCTAACACCTGCTGGATTCACTCTGCTGGTATTTTTGGCTCGTATTTTTATTTAGGATTTTTTGCATGTGTGTTCATGAGAAAGACTGATCTAAAATTTTGTTTTATTGTATTCTTTTCCAGTTTGTGTTTCAGGATAATATAGCCTCATAAAATTAGACGGGTGTCTTCCTACTCTACTTTTTCTTTGGAAAAGTTTGTATAAGTTAGAGATTATCTTGTAAGCTAACACTTGCTTGAGAAACCATGTAGGCCTGGTATTTTTTTGGGGGGAATGGTGGTAGCAGAAAAAACAATTGTTATTGATTTAACTTATTCATATAGGTTTTAAAGAATTTCTTCTTGAGCAATTTTGAAAATTCATATTGTTCTATAAAACTATTCAGTTTATCTGAATTTTTATATGTTTTCGCATGAAGTTGCTCATAGTATTTTCTTAAAATTTTTTAAATCTCTTGCAATTATGTCCCCTTCTTCATTGTCCCAGGGTGGAAGAGTCCTGAATACTGGCCTAGGATTGTGCCCTGTCTGAGACCAAAGTTTATTTTGGGTTTCTGTGGTGCAGTGGGATAATATAAAATAATTTATATATGGCCTGACACCTTTACTTAAGTGTAACAGGGTTGTGGTCCATTTTTCTTGATTATAAATACAGATGCATGTTCACTGTTTTAATAATTGGAATATATATAAAAGTATAAATAAGAAAATTTAAAACAGTCATGTCACGGTTCCTATTTTGACATATGTTCATTTTTTCCCTATTTATATAAATCACATCTATCAACACTTTAAAAAGTAAGTTTAGGATAATATCACGCATACTGTTTTCCTCACTTAATATAAGTATTAGCCAATATCGTCAAATATTTGAAAGCATGTTTTTTTGTTTGTTTGTCTTGTTTTTTTGCGGTACGCGGGTCTCTCACT
Organism: Physeter macrocephalus; assembly: GCF_002837175.3. Taxonomy (NCBI): domain Eukaryota; kingdom Metazoa; phylum Chordata; class Mammalia; order Artiodactyla; family Physeteridae; genus Physeter; species Physeter macrocephalus. The sequence continues at coordinate 146,196,401 of NC_041224.1, forward strand.
GTTGTGGCCTCTCCCGTTGCGGAGCACAGGCTCCGGACGCGCAGCCTCAGCGGCCATGGCTCACGGGCCCAGCCGCTCCGCGGCATGTGGCATCTTCCCGGACCGGGGCACGAACCCGTGTCCCCTGCATCGGCAGGCGGACTCTCAACCACTGCGCCACCAGGGAAGCCCTGAAAGCATGTTTTTTAATGGCTCTATAATGTTCCTTTGTGTCCCACATACTGTAACATGTTTTTACCAATACCCTGTTGTTGAACATTAGGGCCTTGTGAGATCCTAGTGCATCTCTGATGATTCCTTATGTTACATTTTTACAAGTGCATTTAATGGGCAGAGGCTGTGCACATTTCCAAGGACCGCTGGGGTGATTAACTGGCATCTGTTCTTCTCTTTGCAGCAGCCCACTCACCCTGTGTACAATATTGGACCAGATAAGGTGATCCAGGCCACCATGCACTTTCTGCAGAAGCCAGTTCCAGGCTTCGAGGAGCATGAGGATGAGGCAGCAGCAGAGCCTGCCGCTGACTAGAGGGCATGGTGTCCCGCAGCTCTGTGTTCACCCACCTCCCCAGTCAGACCAAGGTTTATACATTTCGATACCTACTGCATTCTGGGCTGCACAAGCCTTGGCCGCTGTGAAGCTTGGTTCTCTGTCCTTTCTTGTTAAACAAAACAAAACTGATGGCTCTGTGTTTAGAGAACACAGTGGTGTGGTTTTTAAAAAATTCTTTCCACTCCTGTCCAACCAAAAATCTTCAGCCACGCGGGATCTGAACCCGCTCTGGCCTGGCCAGGGTTGGTTGGGGAACAGTGCAGCTCTCCAGTGCGACCGTCGCATCGAAGCGAATGATGTTTATGAGTGTTACGGCACCTGGAGTTGCTGCTGCGATTCCTCCTTGTGCCACCGTTAAGTCACCAGGAAGGTGGCCTCCGTGGGTGGAAATAAGTCTGCTCCATGCCTAGGCAGGGGCTTTGAGTCCCACCAAAATGAATTCTCCAGGAAAAAAACATGGTGGCACTTCACTCAGAGGTGCCCGAGGCGCTCACCTCCCAGCCTGGTTACTTGCAAGGGGAAGGAGCTGGGGTGGGAGGAGAAAGCTCTCGGGAGGTGTGAGTCCCTCCCTGTCCACACTGGGCACTGACCACACATCTCCAAGGCCGGGTTGGGCAGGATTTCCTTCAGCCCCACTTGTGGTGACTTAGACCCGGGAAGCCAATTACGAGTGGAAAATGAACCTCTAGTTCAACTCTGTGCCAGAGGAAGCAGCCCCAGAGCCCCCCCACTCAGCCCCCCCCCACCGCCCCCCGCAGGTGCCCTGAAAAGGCCCTCTGAGGACTGCAAGGCAGCACCTTCAGCCCGTGGCCAGTCTGTTTCCATCTGTCTTCCACCGACTCCCAGCCCACCCTCCTCAAAGACGGTGTTGTCTTCTCTCACCCCAAGTATTAACACTACTAAGAAAGACTTTCACCTTAATTTCTGACTCAGGATTTATTCACATCCTGCCCACTCCAGGCTCAGAGAAATAAAACCAAGCGCTAGATAAGCTGGGTGCTGCTGAGGCAGTAGCCGCGGAAACCTGGCCGGGCCAGGGCTGAGTGCTGCCTGGTGTGTTCAGCCTGGCAGGGCCTCCGCTGCCCTCACAGAAGAACCCTTTCTCGGTCAGTGGGGTCTTGAGGAGTTGGCTCACTTGTCCACTGCTACGGTCACAGCGAGCTCCATGTCGCCGGTCTGGCCTTTCCATAAGCAGCCCTGGGCTGTGGGCAGATGGGGGCCTGGAGATGCGGCATAAGGCTCTTCTCAAAAACTCTGGCCATCTGCTGCCTCTAATTCCCTAGTGCTTTGGTGTATTGGGCTATGTATTACCTCCTTGAAATAGTAAAAGAATAACCTTTTCTATGATGTCTCTCATTTGTGACTGGTACCAAGAAAATTCCTTCCGAGTGCCCAGCGTTCGGAGTTCTGCAGCTTGCTCGTGGGTTGCCAGTCTCCTCCCGTGTGCGACTGCAGGCCGGGCGAGTCGGTAGTTACAAAGAGGTCTGACTTGCCTTCCTCCCTCACATCCCTTCTCCAGTCGAGGACAAGGAGGGGAAAAGCCCCCCGGAGCACTTCAGTTTGTCCCAGCACGCCACACACGGTTTCACGGTCTGGGAGTCTGTCTCCTCCACCTGGCTACGAGCAGGGACTGCGCTCCCGAGCCCTCATGCAGGCACGCAGCAGCAGGTGGGGTGGGTGACGTCCTGGCCAGGGGCTGGGCGGCTGTCACAGGGACAGGTCGGAATCCTGTGTCACCTGGCGTTCCTCGTCTGGGCAGAGACCCTCTCCCAGGGAGAAGCCAAGAAGGCGGGTGCTCTGTGGCCTGCCCCCCCTTGACAGGAAAGGAGAGGGAACCCTCAGAGGTGGAGCATAAGCCAGAGCCACATCCTGGAATGTAACTCCTGCCCCCATGCCGTTTTTGGCTGGGATAACAAAAGTTCAGGCTACAAAGCAACATACTGAAATGCACCCTTCCCGTCACTACAACGAAAGGCCAGACCCTCTAACACCACTAGCCTCAAGGTATTACGAGATGAATTGCAGTGATAATTGGTGTGGTTAAGAGACAGAAGGGATTGCTTCCGTCTGCACTGGCTTTATACCAAGGAGGGAGGATTTGAGGTGGGCCCCAAAGGGTAGGGGAGTTTACACTGGCATATCCATGAGACTTCTCTCTGCTCCCATTTGGGTCTGGAGAGTTTCCCAACGTAAAGAACATTCAAAGTGGGTCCTGCAGGTAGATTCTCAGATTTATCATGTGGATCCATGAGTCAGAGGCACTTACACAGCATTCAAGGTAGGTTGCTCCAAATAAATATTTCCGCTATCAATAAAGAAATATAAGCCGACTACAGATCTCTATATCCAGATGGGCCCCAACGTCCCCCTTGGAACTATCTCAGACCCACCTTGAATGCTGTGTAAGTTGGGAAGCCTTCCAGACCCCACGGTGAGCAGAAGGGGACCTCGTGGCTAAGCCAGCGTGAACTTGCCTGAGACAATACGAGTCAACAATATTCCTAAACTGCCCTCTGTTCGTGGTATCGTTTCTGAGTTAGAAGCCACTAGTTAGATTCTGGCCACTGTGTTGTGACAATGCAGGAGCGTCCTTGATGAAGCCACTTCTCAGGAAGACCTCACACAAAAGCAGAGGCCATAATATTAAATAACAGTTCCACGATGTCCTACCATGGAGGACTAGCCTTAGATTTTAGTATGTTGCCTCCTGGTGATTTAACTTAGCAGAGAGATGGACTTTAGAAACCCCTGGCAGGGTGGTTGCTTACATGACCCTGGCTATTTCACCGGTATTAATTGTGCTTCTGGCAGGAGCTTGATAGCTGGGAACTAAACATGGAGCTTCTTGAGTGCACTATACTGTTGGTAGAAGTGGAATCCATTGGCATCAGAAGTCAGAGATGTACAGATAACAATGCTGATATTCCATTATGAAAGCTGAAGAACTTGTCTCTTCTTCCCACCATGTTTACATTGATCCCACCTCCTTATGGAAGAGGGTCACTGGACTACGTGCAGGAAATAGCCAGTAGCTTCAGCATCCCGAGTCAGAGGAAAGGGTAATGGCTGGGGTGGGAAATGACTGTTCTTAGGCCTGTAGGCTTCCTAGACCCTCTGTGGACAGGGCTACTAAGATACAGGCACTGCAGAGACCAAATCTTAACAAAGACATAGGATGTCTCGTTCACCGTCTGGGATAAGTTCGGTACAATGAAAGTCTGCTCTCCTAACGCTGATAGTAGGGCTTGATGTTACTACAAGGATACAGAGGTCTATGATGGAGGGCTGTTCAGTGTTGCTTTCATTTGGGGATGCAGGTATTCATTTTGGGGAAGTATTTTGCTAATATTTTATTCTTCCACGATTTACACCAGGGGGCAGCAAACTTTCTCTGTAAAGGGCCAAATTACTAAATATTTTAGGCTTTGCAAGCAACTACTCAACTCTGCTTTACCACTGTAGTACAAAACAGCTGCAGACAAAGCATGGCTATGCTCCAGTAAAACTTCATGAAAACATGGTGGGCCAGATTTGGTCCATGGGCTGTAGTTTGCCTACCCCGATCTAGACTAAATCCAATCCATATTCATTTAGCATTCTTCTGCAGCTTTTCATGGCTGGGATGCTTTCCATGTACATAATATTAGTGTTAAATGACAAAATGTACTTGGTAAAGTTCGGCCCAAACATTTTAGCCACCCACATGCACTGCTCAGGGCATTCACTGCCCTTGAACAGGAAGGAGAATTGTATGATTTAAGGAATTGTTGCAACTGACAGAAAACCTGACCCAAACAGGCTTAAAGCAAAGAGGAGATGTGTTGATTCATAAACTGAATCGTCCAGGAATTAGCTTGGCTTTCTGAGTGGCTTCAGTGGCTTTCTTTCCATCTTTCTATATCGGCTCCAGTCTCAGGCTCTCTCCATGTGGTTCTAAAATGGCAGTAGCAATAGCTCCAGACCTTACATCCTCTTAGGGTCAAGTTCAGCAGACAAGAGCAGCTGGCACTTTCTTCCCAGTGAGTATCACTGCATTTCACTGACTTTGATCAAGCCAAGTGCCTTTCTGACATGCAATCCTGTGGCCAGGAGATTACAGTGCACTGATCGATCAAATGCTTCTCCCATGAGTGGGAAATGGGGCTCCATCAGAAGCACATAGTCCAAGAATGGGGAAGGAATGAAGCCCCAGTGCAAATTAGGGTTGTAGCCAAAAGGGGGAGATGGATGCTAGAGAGGCAAAATCACCACGTTCTCTCCAATGGTGGATTCTAGAAACCTGTAGTGGACACTGTGGCATCCATTCCTCCCCTCCCCAGCTGTGGCAGCCAAAAGGCCTGTGTGGGTGTGTCCCCCCTCCTACCTCCAGGCTGGGCTCTGATTGGCCTAAGCCAATCATTTTAATCCATCCCTCTGCTTGAGTAATTTGTTCAGGTTTAATAATAACCCAGGCCTAAGCCAATCAGCATGGTTTGTCCTAGCTTCAGTGATTGATTCAGAGCCAAGGATGTGGCCTAAAATAGACCAAAGAGAGAGAAGCCCTGGACATTTGATGACAGGGGAAAAGCAGTTCTCTCCTATTAGGGATGGTGGAATGTGTGGCCTGGGACTCCAACAACCATTTTCCTACCTAGAAGGAAGCCAGTCCACACAGACTCCCTGAGACACTTACCGAGAAACACGGCCAGAACCCTGTCACACGACTCCTGCAGCCTGGATCTGCCTCTGCATTTTTCAGCTGTGTAAGCCAGTTTGAGTTGGATTTACTATTTCTTGCAACCCAGAGCATCCTGATACATAGAAAACTCTATTCCAGATTAGCCCCAGAGCCATGAACTCCTTACCTGCTGCCTGAAGAATGCTGATCGTTCTTGTCACCTCCATCCAAACGACCCCTGAGAGGGAGCCTCCTGGTCACTGTCTCTCCTCATTTGATCCTTGACTCAACCTCATGAGGTGGGTGAGGCAGGTGTGTGTCTGCATTTTACAACTGGAGAAACAGGTCAGAGAGCTTAAGTGACTCACCCAAGGTTTCCGAGCTATCAGGTAGTGGAGTCTGAACCTGAACCCAGATCTGCTGCCTCCGTAGCCCATGTGCTTCCACCACCCCAGGTCTCTGAAATGGGTGGTCTCGGGGGTGGGGAGCAGTAGCTAAACATGCATGAGTTAAGCTCCAGGGGTGGACGACCGAGGCCCTGAATGCCGGCTCCCATCTTTCACCAGGACGAGGATGGTGACAGCGAACAGCAGGGGCAGGCTCACCTCACCCTTCTGACCCGCTGCCCACTGTCTGTCAGGTCCCTGGCATAGGGCCACGGCCCCTGCACCAAATGCGTGCCACCCCAGTGCAGAGTGTGATGCTGCGTGAGTCACAAGCGAGGCCCCGGTGAGTCAGTCTTCCCGGGAGCTGACCACAGCCAGCCTTCTCCACTCCAGCCCGGCATGCCTGACTGGTTCCTGGACATCCTCTTTCACTTCCTCGCAATAACCTCCTTGCCTATTACCAGCTGGTGCAGGAGGTTCAGAGGACGGGGCCAGGCGGCTGATGTTCCTCCCTCCTACTTCTCGGGCACATCCAAGAAGAAAGCCAGGCAGGCGGGCAGAGTGCTCATCACCAGCCCAGCTTAATGGGAAGCTTTCTCTGCCCCCTGCAGAAACACAGATGTGGAAAAATAACAACAGTGACAATAATGCATTTTAAAAAATAAACGTTCACTGACTTCCCATATACCCCGAGTCAGTTTCTCCTCTTAGCATCTCATATAAATATGATACATTCATCCTAACTAATGGCCAATATTGATATATTAACTGAAGTCCGTACTTTGTTCAGAATCCTTAGTTTTTACTTGATGTCCTTTCTCTGCCCCAGGATCCCATCCAAGATACCTCATTACATTTAGTCATTATGTCTCCTTAGGCTGCTCTTGGCTGTGACATCCTTAGACTTTCCTTGCTTTGAGTGACCTTGACAGTTTTGAGGACTCGTTAAGTATTTTGCAGAATGTCCACCAACTGGGATTTGTGTCCATTTTTTCCTGGTTAGACTAGGTTTGGTGGGTGGAACACCACAGAGGTCAAGTGCCCTCTGATCGCATCCTATCAATGGTACATGCTATCAACATGGCTCATCACTAATGCTGTTAACCCTGGCCACCTGCCTGAGGTTTGTCAGGTTTCCCCACCATAAGTTTCCTTTCTTCCCCTTCCCCTGCTGTTCCCTTTAGAAGGAAGTCCGTGTGCACAGCCCGCACTTAAGGGATGGGGAGTTGTGCCCCACGTCCTTGAGGGTAGAGTAGCTACATAAATTATTTGGAATTCTTTTGTTTGGGAGGTCTGTCTATGCTCCATTTATTTATTCAATAATTTATATCAGTATGCACTCATGAATATTTACTTTATACTTTGGGTTATGTATCAGTGTTCCAATACTATGTTTTATTTTACTGCTCAAATTGTTCCAGCTTTGGCCATCAGGAGCTCTTTCAGTTGGCTCCGTGTCCCTTTGCTATACCCACACTTTCTTACTTTTAATAATAATGCATTTTCCATCCCTTTTCTTTCAAGAAGTATTGCATGTTGGTAATCGTTGACATTGGGTAATGGGTACGTTAGGTTTTTTTTTGGGGGGGGGCAGTGTTGGGTCTTCGTTGCTGAGTGCGGGCTTTCTCTAGTTGCGGCGAGCGGGGGCTACTCTTTTGTTGTGGCGCACAGGCTTCTCATTGCAGTGGCTTCTCTTGTTGCGGAACATAGACTTGAGGTGCACGGGCTTCTAGTTGCGGCACGTGGGCTCAGTAGTTGTGGCCCACGGGCTCTAGAGCGCAGGCTCAGTAGTTGTGGCGCACGCACGGGCTTAGTTGCTCCGCAGCATGTGGGATCTCCCCGGACCAGGGCTCGAACCCATGTCCCCTGCATTGGCAGGCGGATTCTTAACCACTGCGCCACCAGGGAAGTCCCTACATTAGGGTTTAGTATTCTACTCTCACAACCTTTGGTCACATTAAATTCTTTCCATAATAAAAGGTATTGCATTCTTGTTCTCTTGGATGTGGGACTTATGTTGCCATCTGCTGTACCTGTGATGGCCTGGGCCGATGAGACAAAGACAGGAACCTGGGACTTCAGCTACCAGAGTCAGAGCAGGCTCAGTGGCACAGCTCTCTCAAGGGGAAGGCTGGGTGCAGGGGCTGCAGGGACTCTGCTGCCCAGGCGTGCTGACCAGTGCCTGGCAGGAGCGTGGTGAGTGCCCTGCAGTGGCCCCTCTGTGAGGGGAATGATGATGGGAATGATGACATGAGTACCCTGGAGACCTACACCATGCTCCCAAGGAAGGTGAATGCTTCACTGGGCTCCACCCCTCGAGTCCCTCCCCTCCGTCTCGAGAGCAGTGGCTGCCTTGGGCCTGGATCCCACGGTGGCCAGTCTGCGTGGTGGGATGTGAATGGTTAGCCAGCCCATGCAGGGGGGAGGCTCTGGCCCACCTTCCTTTCACCCATAGCCTCCACCCAGCTTCTCTGCCGGCTGCACCGGGAGCCCGGGGCTGGTTCTGTTCGGGTAGGAAGGAGAGCGCAGCAAGAGCTTGAGAAGCGATGACCTGGCCCTGTTCCCTGCCCCTCCCACCTGCCAGCCCTCTCTCGTCAAGGGCCCCAGCCTCTGAACTCCTCTGGCATTGTAGCCCGGACATGCACACTTGTGCCACGTGCATGAGTCTGGTCTCCAACTCCTCTAAGCTTCTTGGCGGCAGGGCCTAGGCTTCATTAGGTGCCCTGAATCTCCCCAGTGCCTGGCACAGGGCTGGGCTGAGAATACATGCCGGTCAAATACCCATGGATTGAACTCATGCAGAGGCAACCTCAGGACTGACCTAACAGCACTCAGAGATGAACACACACACACGCTTGTGTCTGTGTGTGGTGCCTGTGACAGGCCAGGCACTGTGCTTGGGGTGCAGTAGCAAAGCACGAAGACCACACCTGGCCTCATGGGAGCTCCCAGATGGAAAGGCCTGCCGAACCATTCACGGCGGCTCTCTGCAAAGGAGAGGGCCCTGGACTCGCTACCTGGTCGGTAAACAGTCAAGTCATTTGAACCAGAGTTCCTGTACCCCAAGTCTCCCACTAGCCTGCTATGGATGTGACATTCCTCCTCTCAGCTGGCTGGCCTTGCTGTGGCCTTTTGGTCCACAGCCGCTGGCCACTGTCCTTTAGCCCCGGATCTGTCCCTGCCACCTCCGAGCCGTTGATGACTCCATGTATTTCATTTCCTAAGTTGAGATATTTTCAAATGGTAACAGATTATGTCTTGCTGGAATCCCTTCAGAAGTCAAGCAAAGCCTGTTTGTTACCACACCCTTTGGTATTCAACATATATTTACTGCCCCTTTCTTGTGAGGATTTGAACACACTGAAGGATAGGGCTTATTCACTCCATATTTCAACAGAATTCAAATGTTTGCGTGGCCAGGACCCATGCCGGCGGATAGACCTAAGAATTGTTAACATGTGAGTCCTTCCAAAGTGCCAGGCTTTCCAACTTATGCCTTCACACCTCACAATGGCACTTTGTGCTACTGCTGTCCTCATGCCTCAGGAAACCACGGCAGTGTCACCCAGAGCCAGTCCAGATAGGTGAGCTCAGAGCCTGTGACCTAAACCACCCAGGCACTGGTTCTGAAGCTTTCAGGCTCCCTGTCCCCACCTGGACCCTAACGGAGCAAGGACAACACTTACCAGCTGGGTGATGTTTGCTGGGAGAGCCTCCAGAACTCGAGCAGGGGCCTGATGCCATTAGTCCTGCGTACAGCTGAGCCTGCTTCTCAAACACGGTCCGGGAATGAGTATTTGGCCAATTTGATTCTCTACCTGAGAAATGAACTAGAAAATATTTTTGTTTATCCCCTTCTCACGGCAAGTGTGGAGATGTAGTAATTAAGCCCGTGCCTTAGTAAACCCCAAACTATCGAACCCCACAACTGAAGGACACTGTCTTTGCCCATTCATGATCCAGCAGTGCTTCAGAAGGGTCCTAGTTCCTACCATGGTTTCTCCACTGTGCATCCAAATGTAGAGGCTGGTAAACTCCTTTTCCCTACCTGGGTTTCCTCCTCAGGCTAGAGAAACTGTTTTGAGCAAAGAAAAGCTCTAGTTTCATGTTCCCGGAGGCTGTCCAGAACAGAGCCTGGCAAACAGGCCTGAGAGATAGCCTTGCTCTGGCTGGCTTATAAACCTGCCTGGTGACAGAGGACAGCCAGTGTGTGGCATAAAAATGGGTGCTGCCCCATGGTATCACCCTTGTTTAGGGCTTCAAAAACAGGTGGCGGGGCAGCCCTCAAGGGGAGAAGGGAAACACCATCAAGGCAGTCCTATTAATAGGACTGTTTAACAAGCCCCTCTCCACAACCTTTCCCCAAGTGCAGCCTTAAAGAGCCCGGTCTCAGACCCACCTGGCTAATTCAGCTGTGACTCACTTTCCCCAACAGCTTCCTTTTGTTCCCTGGGTTACTTTGTGGTTGGGAGTCAAACCTGAGTGCATGAGAACCACCTGGGAGAGCTTGTTAAACAGCCCGACTCAGGCTGGTGGGCCATGGTATGCTGCAGGTCAGAGGAGCACGAGCCCAGGAATCCTCTTAACAAGCACCCCCAGGGCATGGCCAAGGATCCACTTTAAGTACCAACACCATGGGGGCTTCTGAACAACTCTGCCAGGCAGAGCAGCAAGTGTCCGAAGTTGAGAGATGCCACTGAGTAGCAAAGGGGGGGGACGACACAGTCTCACTCCGGTGACAACAGATCTAAGGTGCATTCTCCGGTTTTGAACCCTGGAGTGTGTCACTCCAGTTCTGGGGTCCCCCGCCGTCTCTTTGTTCACCCTGCCTTGTACAGGGAGGGCACATCTCAGGGGTGGGAAGCGTTTGTGAGATACCCGGAAGTCGGCCCTCACGCAGTCCGGAGACGGCCACAGGAGCCGGATTTTTCCATCTTGCAGATTCGGCCCTGGTCACATGCTCTATGTAGATGACGACAGGTGGCACCTGAGTGCTCCCTTGGTCCTGAGGTCAAGTGCATTATAAGCATTATTTCCTTTAGTCCTCACAGCCACATCATGTGGTTAAAGCTACTATTATCCTCATTTTATAGATGAGGACACTGAGGCTGAGAGAGGTAACTCGCCCGAGATTACCATCTACTGACAGAGCCAGGATTTTGAACTCAGGCAACCTGACTTCAGAGCCCAAGCATAATCCACTACACTCTATTATTAGAAATCGAATTCAGCTCTCTTCAGTCCTAGTTCAGGGCTCTCATCTACTCTAGTCTTGTTTTTTAAACCCTTCCGAGTTGATAGCTCTGTGAGCTGAGGTAGTTCTTTGCTGAAGTGGTAGCTACTCACAGATGGGATTAGCATATCAAGAATTTAAAAAACTGGGCCATTAATACCCTTGACCTTGGGGCAACTGTAAAGGAAGGAAAATATCAAGCTCACCTCTGCAAGAGAAAGAGGTGGCTTTTCACAGGACTAAGCAACTCACCAGGGCAGTGCAGAGCGCAGTGCCGAGAACCAGCCACAAAGAATAACCTCAGAGTGAACCGTGGTCAAACTTTGGTGACATGGAGGACATACACTGGCTTCCTAGACACGCGTACCAGAAGCAACTTAGCTGTGGCTTTCATCTGTCCCATTCAGCAAGCACAACCTCCAGCCCGACTGCTCTTACCTGGTCCTCCTTTCCAGGCAAGCTGCTCCCAGTGGCACCGCCTCCTCTCCACCACTTGTCAGTCAGGTGGTTTGGATTTTCCCAGGTGAATCAGCTATCCTGTTGTGGCCCTTTTCTTCCAACTGATTTATGGAAATTTTGAGAAGCCTAAAACTCAACCCCTTGTCCAGCCAATATCCTGGAACCAGGGACTGGCTCTCGGGGACGTCCCCTACCCTAGGGCTGGCTCGACTGTTTGCTTCACACTCCATCTCCTCACCAACACGGCCACAGCTGCAGCTTGGTTCTGATGCCCAGCCTGACAAAGCCAACTGTGCGTAATATGGAATCTACAATTAAGTTCAGATATACAAAGGGATGTAGTAAAGCGCAACGAAAGGGGAGGAAATCATACTAACTTTGAAGACTTAGGAAATCACCTGACCTCTCATTCCCATTTTTTTCCCCTTATTTGTGTCTCTTTCCATCTTAAAAAGAATGACTTTAATAAATGGGATGCTGCTCTCTCCCAGCATCCTTGTTTTCCTTATCGCGATCATAGTTTTTGGGGGTTGGTTTGATCACGTTACAAAATGCCTCTTATAAATATGAAACAGTATATATATATAACTGAGTCACTTTGCTGTAGAGCAGAAATTAACACATTGTAAGTCAATTATACTTCAATAAAATATATTTTAAAAAAATGCCTCTTATGGAAACATGATCCACCACCACCTGTCAACTCCCATTAACCAAAATGATACACCATGGATTTGACATCCAGTTGATAGAAGCCCCAGCACCACCACTCTAAAGAGTGACAAATCAAATAACTGATTTGACTTCTCTCCCTCCCTTGGACTAGGAACAGCAGTATTTCCTGTCAGCCACAGGAAAACCAAAGCTGAGCTGTATTCTGGCCATAAATCCTTTCTTTCAAGGTCAAATGAGTTCAGGCCAGTGTTGGTCCCTAGCCCAAGTAGAGCTAAGTGGGTGCTGTTGAAGCCTCGACTTCCAGCCCATGGCAGCACTGCTGCCTCCTATTACCATGTCAAAACTCTAGAAACTGAAAAGTCCTAGAGCATACCAGTCACCCCTGGACTGGATGTTTCGTTACCAAGAGAAACCCAAACTCACAGCTCTGGGCTACCAATTCCCCAAGGGTCATTTATTTAGCAGGAACTGGATCCAGAAATGTTGCCCTGGGTAACCCCATCCCTGTTGGAGCCTTAAAAGCTTCTATCCAATGAGCGAAGTCACCACCACCGGGTTAGCCTCCCAGGCTGGAGGCTAACCCGTGCCCAGGCTGGACTGAGCCCTTGGAGCGCAAAGGGAACCACTCTGGCTTCCGGTCGCTCCCAGCCCGCAGGCTCCTCTCTCAGGCTCCCACACAGGCCCAGCGGCCTCCAGGGGGCGCTTTCCTCTACCAAGATATCTTGGCCTCTGCTGGGGCAAGAAGACACCACCACCAAGAAGGATAAAATAAGTTTTTATTTATAGTCTTATAGTAAAGGGGAAGCCTTAACTTGCAAGACAATTCTTCAGCAGTATGTACAACATACTTTTTATCTCCATGGAATGGAATCAAACACGGACTGAGACTACAGAGTATACACTAGAAATCAGCAAATGCCAGGAACAGAGTAGGAAAAAGACAAAGAAATGAGGCCTAAACACACAAAACCCTTCACTGGGATCTGCGGACCGCAGCCAGAACCAGGGCTGGATCACATAATGGGGACAGGTTCCAGGACAGCTGGAAGGGGAGGGGGACGAGGGTGGGGAGGGGTCTGCACTGGGGTGTGGGTTTAGTATGAGGTGAACCGCTCTTGGTATTTACATAGAAAATCAGTTGGCTCTATTTCTTAGAAATACACACGGAAAGAAAGGAAGATTTGATCATTACTTTATGAATCTGTCGTTTTGCAATACCGACATCATCAGAAATAGGGACAATTCACTCAGATTCAAATTTCAGTAGCAGGAAATAAATATCAAAACATCATCACTGGCCCTCAATACAAAACCTCTACCCAACCCTACCCTCCCTCCTTGTCCCGCCCCCTCCCACACCCTGGCGGCTACCGCTTCACTGCTGCTGTCCCCCAACAAACCACACGAGTGTCACGCGGCCCTCCCTAAGGCTGGCTGAGAGAAGCAGGAGTGAAACAGGCCAAAGACTCTGCGCTGCAAATCTGTCCCCACTTCCTTTTATACCACAAACTTCTTCAAGGATCTGGTCTTTCAACAGGAGCGATAAATAGCCTTTGAGGGAAAAAAAAAAAATCCTTAAAAAGAAAGGGGAATAATTCTGATTACTCCAAACTGGTCATCTTCTTAAAGTAGAGCAGTCCACAGATTCACAAAGTCTATCAAACAGAGGTGAGGATGGCCCGGGAGGAGAGGCCTGGGATGGGCAGGAGTCCCCGGGGCACATGCGCCCGGCAGGGCTGGAGGAGCTGGTGGGTGGTCAGGACACCATGTGCTCAGAGGTCTGGCCGGCCGTCTGTCCTCCACAGAAAAAGCTGCCAAGTTGGGGTGTTTTGGTTTGAATATTCCTGGTGGGGACAGGGAATCCCTGAAGGGAAATGTTAAAAAAAAAAAAAATAGTGGAAATGGGGAAGGAGAACGAGAGCTGTTGTCCAAGAGCTTCTACGTAAAAATAAAATTAAAAAAAAAAAAAAAAAAAAGAGGAGGAGAAAAAAAGAGTCTCTTAAATGGTTCTGAGGGTTTTAAAGATGAACTGAAAGGAGGATAAGACGATGGAGGAGACAGACAGTTTTTATTGCTGGCCTGCCCCGTGGAGCTTAGCTGGCCTCCATCCGGAGCTTCTTCCTGCTTTGGGGCTCTTCGGGCTCCGACTCCGAGCTGGAGTCTGAGCCCCCATCGAAGGCAGAGATGGTGCTGCCCTTGGCGTTGGTGTAGAGGCTGTTGTCTGAGGAGGGGTAGTTGGTCTGCAGTTGGGCACTCGACCTCGCCTTCTCCAGTGCACGGACTGAAAGGCAACCAAGCGAGCGGGTTACAGCCTTCTGGAGACTGGGGGAGTAACCGAGTCTCAGGTCAGGGTCCAGCCTGTTCTTCCGAAGGGCTTGCTGGCCCCCGAGGCTCAGGGTGGCTCGTAAGTAACTCCCTTCTGGTGGCTGTTCCACCTGCACACTTCATTTCCCTCCGCCTTTCCCAGCCAGAGCTGAGTGCTCAGTGGATGTGGCCAGCCACTCTGCAATGCCACCCAACCCTAAAGAGAAGGCTTGTGATGTCACTGTCCTGCTGTGGAAGCCCAGTACAGAGACAGGAGCACGAGCTCCCTGTGGGACCCAGCGGTGCAATAACAGCGAAGCTGGCCTGGCAATGCCAGGCTCCACAAGGGTGTGAAGGCCACACATCAGCAGGAAAGGATGACAGAAGATGTATCAGCCAAAGAAAAGTTTTGGCTTAGCTCTCATGTACAAGATCCACTTGGAAAGACAAGCTGGACACTTGGAAGCAAGTCACCAACACACACAGGATACCTGGGCTTTCCGACACACGGCCCCTACATGCAGGCTGCTCGGCCCGGTGACCAACCCGCTGCCGCCTCCCGCTGCCCAGCCCTCGTTTCAGCTCATCTTGAGCCTGGAAGGTCAGCCCATTTATTTTAGTTTAGTTTATTTGAGGTGTTCTAACCCAGGTGGTTACTTGCATTTCCTTTTACTTGCATCTTCCATGAGGGAGGAAGAGAAGTGAATTCCCCAGGAACAAAGAACTTGATCAGCTCTCGCTTTCCCCTGTGGTTGTAGGAAAAGGCGGATGTGAGCATTGGAGAACAGCATGGGCCTGGCCCATAGGCTGCCCTGATTGGACTACCGTTGACAACGGGGAGCGCTCACTGTCCCTGAACACCTGGAGTCTCTGTGGCGCTTAACACAGCACACTCCAATTCAAGGACCTCATAGCTCTTTTGAGACACCTGATGCCAGGTGTGACCCCTACGACAAACGGAGCACCTGAGCCCCAAGAAGGGGAGAGAGAGCAGGTCAGAAAAAAGTCTCCAGTGTCTAACCCCTATACTCCACTGTTCCCTCACTGAGGGCTCAGGTCCTTCCTCAGGATGGCTCTACACTTGACTACTCAGGCCCAAGAAGCAGGGCAACAGCTGCTTAGGAGCACACGCCCCAGAACTGGTTCTGACTCAGCAGGCCTGGGTGCGAAGCCCTGACCTGGCTGGAGCACAGCAGGGCCAGGCGCCCCACAAGCTCTGCTGCTCACCTTGCTGCTCCAGAAGAGCATTCTGCCGCTTGAGGTCATCAATATCTTGCTGGTGTGTGTGGTTTTTCCTTCGCATATACTGGATATACTCTGTGGCTTTGTCTAGGATTTGGGCCCGGGATGCCTGTTGCAATATGAGAAAAAGCAAAGGGGACAAAATAAAGACCTAGTCCACGCAGTGAAGGAACCATGCCTTGCAGCAAAGACGGCATGAGGGAATGGAAGCAGGAGGGTGAGGGGGCACAAGGCTGAGCAAACAGCGTAAGTGCTATCAGGAATCTTGTTTACACCAGTCAAGGCACCAGCTGCTTTACATAGCTTACCTCACTGGCTCTCTCTAGAGAGGTAGCTCTACCAGGAACCCAAGGCTCAGAGAAGTTTACTAGTTTATTCAAAATAAAAGAGTGTAGAGCCTGGATTCAAACGCAGGTCCAACTCACTCCTGAACTTGTACCCTGCCCACCCCCTTTGGTTCTTTAGGTTGCTTTCATGTCTTCAGCCAGGCTATTCTGAAAACATTAAAATGCTACTTAACTGAGACCTTGGGCCATTCACTCTCTGCTAGGGCCTGGCTACAGGCAGCTGGTCCAGAAAGACAAGATCAAGATCTCAGCTGGAGGTGGCTCAGGATGGGAATGGGTACAACGCTGTCAGGATGGGAATGGGTACAATGTTGTTCATCAAGGTCCTAGATTTCAGACAAGCTTTCAGACTAGTTCCAATTGAGCCATGCTGCTTTGTCATGATTTCAGCCTCTCTGGCTAAAGAGAATTGGGTGAAGGCTGTCAGAGCTTGACAACACAGGAAGGGCATGAGATTGGGCCATTTCAGGAAGCAACCACCACACCTTCACCATGGCTGTGGGTAGCCTAGGCACTGCCCTGTCAGAGGAACAAGTAAATGAGCTAATAAAATGGATGTCAGGTTACTCGGCCCCTGGAGGTCAAAAGTACCCGGAAGATTCCCTCCAGGTTGCAAACATGGCCAGAGTTAGTCATGGCCAGGCAGTCAACCAGCTGAACTGGTGGAATGATTCAAAGCCAAGAGAACGGAAGCCCAAGGCAGGGTAGTCTAGTAGCCGAAGTATGGTGGTGAGGCACCTCAGGCACCTGAACTGGAGCAAAGCTTCTTAAATTGCAAAGAAAACAGCCACACTCAGACGAGCAAAACTAAATCCACCTGTAGTATATTCTGACAATCTCAACTCATAGACTTCAGCAGGGCTGGGTATCAGAGAGGTTTGGAAGGCCTGGATTTATTCACCAGTTCTCACAAGTACTAGAGTTTCCAGGCTTTCCTCTTATAGCATACTTAAGGCAACTTCCTCAAAAGGAAATTGTTCATATTCAACCATTTTTATCTGGTGCGAATTACATACAAGGCACGGAGCAGACACTGTGGGGAAACACAATGTATTAGTCACGGCTGCTTCTGCCCAGAAGCTAACTTACTATCTAGTTGAGGAGATAAATATATTTATATACAGACAAATCACAGGGCAGTACCAACAAGTGTAACTTGAGTAGTACAGATTAGAAAGGCCATGGGAAAGATGGCTTCTGGCTGGGGTGATCACCTTCTGAGTGCCAGGCATTAGCCTCGGCTCTGCACACACAGGCTCCTATCTGAACCAGTGAACCCTGGGTTAGACTGAGGTGGAATCTGTGGGAAGGGTTGCTCTGGGCAGGGAGAACAGCACAAGCAAGGGCATGAGGGTGGGGACAGTACCAGGCCTATTTCTTTAGTTGAGTAAGTCAGCTTATGTAGAAAAGAATGAGAGCACCTACCAAGGGGGCCTTGCAACTCTGGCTACAAGGCCGCTTCAGAAGCTGTTTCCCATTTCTGCCACAGGGGACTTATTAGGGTTACTTACTAGGTGATAAAGTGAAAAAAAAAAAGGGGGGGGCACATATTTAGAAGGGACTAATTAAAATACCCTGCCTCTCTGGATGCTAGAGATGGGATTAAAAACAAGTACTGTAGGGCTTCCCTGGTGGCGCAGTGGTTGAGAGTCCGCCTGCCGATGCAGGGGACACGGGTTCGTGCCCCGGTCCGGGAGGATCCCACATGCTGCGGAGCGGAGCGGCTGGGCCCGTGAGCCACGGCCACTGAGCCTGCACATCTGGAGCCTGTGCTCCGCAACGGGAGAGGCCACAGCAGTGAGAGGCCCGAGTACCACAAAAAAAAAAAAAAAAAAAGCAAAAAAAACCCAAGTACTGTAGGATAGGTGGTAGGGTGGCAGAGTGGGGAGAAGAGTTTAGGAATCCAGGAGACGGGTACCTCCTAGGTTCTGTCGTTAATGGGCTCTGTGACTGCAGACACAGTATTTCTCTCCGTGGCTACTCCTTATCTGATGAGAAATTCTCTCAGACCCCACCTAGCTTTCCAAATTCTATGCACTCCATCACTGATCTAATTGTTATGCATATTTACATCCCACTCTCTTTAAATTTGCCTGTTTTTTCAACTAACTGTTGTTCCCAGAAAGCAACATTAACCCTTATTTAACTCCTCATTTGCATCTGGCACAAGGGAAAAAAGCAAAATCTCTGAACAAGAGAGCACTTGCGGACTTCCCTGGTGGCGCTTGCAAATGTTCAGAGATAATTTATAACAAATGACCACACTGAGTAGCAGCCTTAGTGCTCCCAGTTTCTTCTTCACATATTTATACATGAAACCACGAAGTGAAAAGGGAGAAGTAAGCACAGCACAACAAACCAAAGAGAAAGATGACGTGAGAGATGGAAGTTTTTCTACCTCAAGGCAGTTTTCGGATGAAGATAAAATTCATAGATGCTCAGAAAACAGTGTCTTGGGATCAAGAGGTCTCCAAAGAAGGCCAGATTGGAATAAACCCAGCACGAGGCCCCCAGAATGCTAATAAGCACCACCCTTCCTCCACACCCGCCCCTTGCCTAAGTAGAAGCACCTAGGCCACTTGGGATATCCCTGACCCCCACTTACTAAGTCCAAAAGCATGGTTCAATTAACTTTATTTTGCCCCCTCCACGGTACTCAACAAGAAGTCCCACAAGAAAAAATTTAAAGTACAAGATACAGAATTCCCCCAAATTTACATGTGCATCTAGTCCAGGGAAGAAAAAGCAAAAGGTGGAAGGTACAAAATGCTAGACTCAACTAAAATCCCCTCTCTTCCAGTTTTACAAACCATGCAAGATCATGTGACCTGCCACAGGGTTAAGGTGTGGGCAGGCCCTTGCCTTTATGAGTTTATACTGTGAACAGCAGACATGAAGCCAGCAAGAACCCTGGGCTTTATGGCCTGGACTATATGGAGTGGCCCTGCGCTTTCGGTTTCTGTTTTCTAAACCGTGCCCAGTTGGCTAAGTCAGCAATCTTCGTGTGAGTGTCCCTGAGCAGATAACACTTGGTAGGTCAACATGTCCACAGACTGACTGTTGCCTTTGGGTATCCAGTAAGGACCTGAATAATTTCTTTCCTGCTAGTTTTTACAATTAGAAGGTACCAATTCTCATTCTGCCTTTCTAAGCAGAAACATATCTCTTTAATGGTTTGGACACAGGATGGCCTATGGCCAAGGGCACTGAAAAGGCATTGGGCCTTCTGGGTAGTAGTTTAATGCACAGCAGCAGACAGGCTTCTCTTTCCCTCTGGGAGCCACGCAAAAGGACATCGGACACCCTTGCCCAATCGCGTTCCAGAGCCACGGCTGCACACAGCGATACAAATGATGATGATAATGGCAGCAGCTGAGTACTTACTAAATGCCAGGCACCCTCATACAATATTCTGATGTGTTACTTCCCCTATTTTATAAATGAGGAAACTGAGGCACAGAGCTGTAACTTGCCTAATATTACATAACCAGTGGGTTACAGTGAGTCAAGATTTGAACCCAGGCCTCCAGTACACCCTATTTTGGGACCACAGAGAAGGCTGTGGAACTAATGAAGAAGATCAATGGAATTTGGAGAATCTGAGCAGGAAGAAAAGGACTACGAAAGAGTCACCCAATTTGTCTATAAGGATGTCAATGAAGAGCCTGGTGAGGGTGATTTCCTTGAAGGAGTGATTTTAGGTAAATCATCTTCACACAGGTAATGGGTGCAGGAGTGAGTTGAAGCTGAAGCAAAGATGAAGACTGGTTTTTAGAATGAGGCTGAAAAAGTAAGAAATAGAAAAAAAAGTAGCGTGTAATAACAGCAGCATTGAAGGAAGACTGTTTTTCTTTTTCTTTTAAAGGCAGGTGAAACTCAAAGTGACCCCTAGCAGAGAAGAAGCAAATACAGAGGAAAAGCCAGAAGATGCAAGTTAGCTTGAAAGAACTGGCTGAACCTGGGCCTGGGCGAGGGGAAACGCTGGCCCCCCGCACTGCTCTGGCTTCATTACCTAAGAAGGGGAAACCCGAAGTGGACAGTGGAGAAGACCCAGCGTGGCAGAGGGGCCCAGTGGTTCCTGTGCCACCTCTCCTGCTCGTACGCAGTTGCTGGCCTGTTTGCATCCCTGCCCAGAGCAGCAAGGAGATGGAGGAAAGGGCCACCCCAGCCTCCAGAGGCACCCACTTGAACAGAACTCTGTCTGGGAACAGAGTGTACTCACCTGGTGTGCTGCAGCAAGAATCAACTACCTATTTCACAAGAGGCCCCAAACCCAAGAGTTTGATTCTAATTAGTACCTTTTAAAGGTCCCAAATGATTCTTGAAGTAGTTAACACTGATGTTTAGGATGACATCCAAGGTCATTAAATCCCATTTAAGGCAGTGGTTCTCAAAATTTTTCATATAGGGCAAGAGTCCCACACATTTCTGGAGCTGTAAATCTTTGTGTTTGTTGAGACAAAAATCCAAGTTGTTTAGAAAGCAGGTGGGGAGAGGTGAGGAAGAGAAGAGTCGTACTAGCTTGTTAACATTAGGAACACCATTGCTCTTCCCTAGGGTCCTAATGCTGACCTGAGAAACAGTCATCTTTGCTGTCTTTATCATTTTTTCCTCCTGTCAAAATCAGATCCTACCAGGCTGATGCTACAGCTGCCCTGTTCCGCCAAGAACCAAAACGCCACATCCTGGGGAATGAAAAAAGAGCTACTGCCTGACTCACCAGCTGACATGTTTTGTTATTTTAAAGAAAATACAACCATTATTTTCTGAAACCTGCACAAACTTCTATGCATAGTAAGGTAAAGGGAGGCCTAGGGCAAAGCTGGTGTACATTTTCAATTGAATAAGCCATGTTCTGGAAACAAAAATCAAAGCACAATAAATTTGGGACTGTATTAAGCTAGTTCATTCCAAAATGGAACCACCATCAATGCCAACAAGGGAGGCTGGAAGGCTGTGGGCTCAGAGCCAGCACAGCCATGTGGCCCCTCAAAGGCTTCTTGTGCCTGGCCCTTCCAAGCCCAAAGGACCAAAATTTTCTTGATTACTAGGGTAAGGCAAAGCTATCATGTCCCATTAAGGGCTTAAAGCTGGGAGCCAGACATTTGTTTAAGGGTCAACACAAATCATGTTTCAAACTTTGTAGTCTTTTATCTTGAGCCCTTGGTAGTCTGAAATGAAGGTGTGACATTTCCCCATCAAACTCTGACCACAAGGGGCGGGAGCACAGGGTTTCCTCAAAGAGGAAATACAACTAGTAAATAAACATGCGGAAAAGGATTTAAACTCACAGGCAATAAACAGAATACAAAATTAATTACTACCTTTTGCCTACTAAATTAGTCACCCCCTCCAAAAAAAAAAATTCCAGTGGTGGTAAAATTGGTACTCTCAAAACAATACCAAAAGACTAATCTTTAGAATTTGCTTGAAAAAGAAAGAAAAGAAAGAAGACATGAAAACAATCCTCCTGGAAAGCATTTTGGCAACATACAGCAAAAAATCAGATGTTCTTACCACTAGACCCAGCAATCCAACTTCTGGGAATCTGTTTTATAGAAACAGCCACATGCACCCAAGATGTTCATCACTACATTATTTATGAAGTTAAAAGACTGGCGGCAACCTGAATGGTTAAAAGAAACATGCCTAATGGCTAAATATGAACACTCTATCACTTGGGGAAAGGGCATGTTATGTGAAAGCATCAAGCTATGGCCTTTACCCATGTAAAGCATGCGTATGAAGAGACCAGAGGGGAATACACAGATTGATAACACCATTATTCTCTTGTTTCTTAGACTCCATCAATAAACACATAGATTTAAGAGCAGCCTTTGCCGGGGGAGGAAAAAAAAGAGGCGAGCTTTGTTTAACATCCACTTAAAGATGGCACCCAATTTCAGTCATGTTAAAATAGGGTGTGGGATGGGGAGAGTACATCTTTGAATGGCACTGTCCAGCACAATAGCCACCAGCCACAGGTGGCTAACAAGTACTGAAATGTGACTAGTCTGTAACGCACTGTGGTATCCTAAATGGGCGGGAAATCCAAAAGGGAGGGGATATATGTGTATGTATGGCTGATTCGTTTTGCTGTGCGGTAGAAGCTAACACAACATTGTGAAGCAACTATACTCCAATAAAAATTAATCTTAAAAAAGAGAAGAAATGTGACTAGTCTGAATTGAGATGTGCTGTAAGTATAAAACACACACACACTGGATTATCAAAACTGTGCAAGAAAATAATATAAAATATCCCACTAGTAATTTTTACTATACTGATTATATATGGAAGTCATACTTATATTTGTATATTAGGTTAAATAAAATATATTATTAAAATTAATTTTACCTGCTATTTGTGGCTCACATTAAAATTCCACTGGATAGCACTTGTCTTAGAATCTTAGAATAAAGGAAAGGTTGTAGTTGTGTTAGAGGAATGGAAGGACTGACTGTTTTTCTTCTTCTCATTTTTCCAAAGTTTCTGCAATTTTGTTAGAGGGGAAAAAAAAGAGAAATGCTAGAGGGAAGGCCCAGTAACCAATTCCTCTTCTTTCAAATCTCCAGATGGAAAAGTGGTAGGTGAGTTTCCTGACTCTCTAGTCTTCTCTATGGGAGTGAGCCCTCCCCTACTCTGTAGTGCAGAGACTTCCAGAAGGATAGACAAAGCTTCTGCCCTTAAGGACTGCACCCTTCAGTTAGGTGATAAGAACTGTCACAGGAAAAAGGAAGACATAGGAGGGGACACATAAAGGGCCAGTGGGGTGTCAGGGAGAGTGATACCCCAGGGTTCTCAGGGTGCCAAGGCATTTGATACAGCCCTTGAAAATGGGCAGGTGAAGACTGATTGGCAGGGGTGGCGTCACTGGGGAGAAACACAGGAAGGCACATGGGCAGGAAACATGGGGAGCTGGGGAGCCCTTGTAAGTGGGTCTCTTCTTTGTGAAACCCCAATGTCATGTGGGTGGTGAAGCTGGAGTTGGGACCTTGGTGGAAGGAAAGAACTCAGATAAACCTGAAGATGACATTCCTGGGGAAACAGGAGGGTGTACACTGCTTCACAATAAGGGGAGGAGCAGAAAAAGCAGGAGGACAAGTTGGGTACCTTATCCAGAGAACATGGAATGCCAGTCCCTACCGTGATGGGCACTGAAAAGCCCTTGGAGGCTATGGCAGTGCAAAAATACAGTTAACAAAGAATTCAATGAATCAGTACATTTACAGTTGCTGAGCCTGGAGCTTAAGGGAGACCTGGACAACTATGGACAACAACTTAAGATGTAGAAAATTTAAGAATAAAAGAACTGCCCAAGTTGGAGTCTGGCCAGGTAATAACCCTGTTGAGTAATAAGGTGAAATGGGTAGGGCTGTAGTTTACATTTCATTTAAAAGACAACCCCTTTAGCAGTCCAGATATGATGCAGAAACACTGCTGCTGAATGAACTGCCTGCCTTAAAGGGTGTCCACTAGAGTGAGTGCCTCCCAGTGTAACAAGGCCAGGTGGAGAGAGGGCTTCCTTCCTTCAGTCAATAAACACTCACTCTGCTCCCTACTGTGTGCCAGGCACCAAGGGAAGCAATGTGACCAAAGATGTTCTCCCTGCCTTCAGGACTTACTACAGTGTAGTATGGGAGACAGGTAGACAGTCATCAAGTAACAACACAAATATGTATACAGTTACACCTGGGATAAGCCCGGGTCACAGTGCTGAGTGAGTTTAACAGGGAGACTGGCCTTCAGCAGTAAGAACTACTATGTTCCCTGGTATAAGGGACTATTTGGTTTCAACATCTACCTGTTAAGGACACTGGGCTTTAATGAAGATGTAACAAATTAGCTCCGTGTTTTAACCTTTTACCTGATGCTCAGCATGTTATCTTATTATTGTTAATTGTTAGGTATAATCCTCTCCCCCAATAAGAGAGCAAGATCCTCAAGAGTAGACACCATGCATTAAACCTCTTAAACCTCTACAGTGCTCACATATAAAAACGTGAGCACAACCATGTGGGCTGTGGCAGTTTTCGTCAAAGTGCTGAGCAAGCCCACCGCTGCCTCTGGCGCTCTCACCCTTCAGCTTTCTGGGAACCTACCAAGAGCCGGAGTCTGTGACAGGAGCGCAGAGGAAGTGCCTTCATAGTCTCACCTAAAACAAAGGGACTCTGACTCACTGACTATAAGAACTCTTACTTGCTGACTAGAAGAAACACTTTTTTCTTTATTTTCATCTTAGGTTATAATCTCTTTTTAACATATCATACCGCTATCCAGAAAGGAGAGATCCAGAGCACAACTGCCTGAGAGAGCAATGAAGTATGATAAATAGGCATTTAGGAAGAGACTTAGAAGATGAAAAATTACTATAAACCACTGTTCAGCTACATATGGCACTACTGAAACAGAAGCTTCTTTCACTAGAGTCAGCCATGCTAAGGAGACACTGTGATTGGATACAGTCACTCTGGTGCAGGTCCTGGGGCTAACTCACCGGGGGTGGGCACAGAATTATAGCCCCATGCAAAGGCAGACTGATGGGCTCGCCACCACGTTTGCCCCCCACATAGCAGCGTGAGCTCAGTGCCAGCAAGTCATTGGGCAACACTCCCTAGCACCCAACCAAGGACCTCAAAACAAGGAATAATTCTGTTCAAGAACAGTAATGTCTTCCTTTGAAAAGTGGGACCACAGTCGTTCTTGCCCTTGCTCCCTTACTCTGGTTGACTGGCTGATGGTTCTAATGCCATTCCATCTTTCCTGTGGGCTCCATGTCCAGCTGAAAAACTATGGGAAACAAAAGGCTCAGGCAACAAAAGTTCAAGAGTCTACTTGTGAACAATGTGACCTATGGCAAAACCCAGCTGGACTGCCAACTATAATGATCTATTTCTCAGAACAGCTAAGTGGACTCAGACAAATTTATAAACTTTCAGTGACCCTTAACTCTGCACTTCGGTGCTGTCTACATATGCTACTTCAGGGAATAATATTTTAGTAGCAACCCTAGTGTGACATACTGCCAAGATTACTGACCCTATCCAGGGGAAGCTCCCAATATAAAGACAAGATATAAGAATTTAAGCAAGATTTCTTTAAAATATCCTTAAATTGTTTACCCCTATGGTGTGGTAGAAAGATTGAACTTGGCAACCAGCAGTCCTGAGTTCTAGTCCCTGTCCAGCTATAGATTGATCTTGAGCCTGTTTCCTCATCTCTGATACATTAAGGATGGCAGGAGCCCTAGCAGTAGTAATTGTCCAATTATAATAGTGCAGTACTCACCTCACAGAACTGCTGTGCAGATTTCATTTTACATTGCAATACAGATATTAGTTAATACTGAATTTTTTACTTAAGCAAAAGGTGACCATTTTATAGTAGAAATATAGGAAACAAAGGATAGAGTTTGGGTCTCACGTTTAAAGGTTTTTTGTTGTTGTTGTTGTTGTTTTAGTACAAGTATCCCCCATTCTTGGTTAGGATCCTATTCAATCAGTATTAGTTTCTCTTTAAAAAACAAAAGGCTTATTAGAACACATAGGACAGATAATCCAAATACTAAGTGAGAAGTCACCTGGAACATAAAGGTGAACAAGTCAAAGGAGACTGGGGGCCTTCGCTTCAAGAAACTGATCTAAGCACCCCCAAAACTCACAGGGCAAAATGATCATTTCATGATTATTTACATAATGTCAGAACCTTAATTACTGCAATCCAAATCAAGAATTACCCAATTCCCTTTGGTTCAAATACCACTTAGAAAAAAAACTGCAACACTTAGGGAGAACTAGGAAGTCTGAGAGACCAAAGTATTCTGTTAGACTCACTGCAGCACCTGTGAAACAGTGTTGGCAGGGAAGGAAAATAATGAAGATTGTGGAACTTAGTGGGAAGGGGTTGGGGTTCAACCAGAGCTAACAGCCACTTACTTCCTTTATTCATGCTCAACATGAACATTTGGACTGGAACACACAAAAGCATTCTGAACTCAGAAAGGCACCTGGTAAACTTCCCCTGGGGCTTTGATCAGCTAGAAGAAACCTGGCCCCTCGACCACTCCTTCCCCTAGTCTTGCTACTTCTCTGACCTCATCTCCTGCCACGGTCCCTTCACTCACTCTACTCCAGCCACTCTGGCTCTGTCTCCTTGACAGGCCCAGGAATGCTCCCAGGTTCCTGCCCCTGGACTATTCCACTTGCCTTCCCTGGCCTGGAATGCTAATCACCAGATAGATGCATGGTTCTTTCCTTCACTTCCTTCAAGTCTTTGCTCAGATGCTGCCTTGCCAGTGTTTTTTTGTCTGCCCTAATGAAAACTGCAACCCTTCCTTCCCTGTTTTTCTCCATAGCACTTATCTGACATACTATATATATATATTTAATTATTAGTTCATTTTCTATCTTTTCCTCAACACACTAAGAGCTTCTGCTTTTGTCTACTTTGTTCACTGCCATATTCCTAATATCTAGGACAATGACTGGTATGTAGCAGACCCCCAGTAAGTATCTGCTGAATCGAGTAAATGAATAAATGAATAGGCCACAAAGAATGACAACTGTTTGGTTTGTAAGGTTACCAAATTCAAACTGTCATCTTCCTTGAAGAAAGGAGACAACAGGATTTAGGGTAATGTGATTTTAAGGACTTAAGGAAGAATGTTATGACGATGTAAAATAGACTGGATAAAGAAAAAGGTATAGTTGAGCTCTTAAGACTGACCTCTCCCAAAGTGTTCTTGAACTTAAGAAAGCCTAAGAATCACCTGACTGCTGGTTATAAATACAGATCTCTAGGCCTGCCTCCAGAAAGATTCAGTAGTGATTCTGATGGGGGTGATCCACAGGCCATTTCTTGGGATATGCTGCCCCGGCGCCACTCCTGATTAGATGTGAGACTTAGAAAAAGGTAGCTCTTGTCCATTTACTTCACCAAAGCCATTTTATTTGATGCCATGGCATATGAATAAGCACCTACTGTCAATAGTTCAGACAAACACAAGAGATAATCCTTTGTACATGTGTACTCTGACTAAAAGGGTGAGCCTCTCCCCCCATCATAAAGATTTCCTGTGGTGCTTAACAGTGTTGTACCCAGGAATGTTGTTATTACAGGTAAGCACCTTGGTCCAAGGCCATTAAGCCAAGTGCACACTAAGTAGGCCTAACCCAGGGCAAATTCTGGTTTGGCAATGCTAGGTATTTACATGGCCTGTTTTATGTTTTTCATAAAGGTCAGACCTACCCCATCCTTTAGCCACACAGCCACACCTTAGATAAGGTATAAAGCACGTGGCTTACCAGACTGGCAGTATAAATAAAATGAAACCATAATGGTCCCAAGTTTAATTCTGGATAACCAAACAAAACCAGGACTCCTACCACAGCGCTAAATCTGGAAAGCCATTCAAAGCCCACCTGAAAGCAACAATTTTTCTTAAAACGGCTGCTTTTTTTTTCGGTTGCTTAACACTGCATTACTGAACCAAAAACCAAAAACACACAGGTCTTCTTCCAAGTTTGCCACTTATACACTGAATAGCTGCAGAGAGCAGCCAGTTATATTGTGTGTCAAGGATGGAACTAACTGTGCAAACACATATTTTCTCCAAATTCCAAGGAGTGACCCTAACCCACAGACTTTTTACTCAAAGCTTCGGACTTTGTTTTTCAAATGTAGAAACAGCTGGTGCCTACCTCTCCAGGGAAAACAGTTTCTGGAAGGCCACCAGTGGGGTAGGGGGATGGTGGAAGAAGAGTAGTTATTTTTTTCTTCCATTTCGTATGAACACGTCTCTTTACTCAAATCCCACATTTAAAATGCTCTTTACGTGCCTTTGAAATAATAACTGTTGGACTGGGAGATCACTGGTGTCCAGATTGGTTCACATACATTCCGGGGAAGTTTCATTTAAAATAAGTACTCACTTCGAACCATATAAAAGGAATTCTCATAGAGGTCCAGAGAATCACTGACCTCAGGAATCCTTAGCATTATCCCAAACTACCATATGCTACTCTCTATATTACACTGTACAGTTATAATAATTTCTTGAATGAGTAACTTATACATAATACTAATTTTAAAAGAGAGCTCCTACTGATGTCTTAACAAGCAGCTCCATTACATCTGACATTGTTTGCTAAGGATGAACTACAGTAGGTAAGGTGTGTGAGGACTCCCCGAAGAATCAAAGATTAAGGAAACCATGTCACCCAAATATCCCTGACTCCATTTCTTTCCAGAAAGGTGAATGCCCTGCTAAGCCCCACAGTGAGTTCCAAGTTAGTGGTGGCTAAGCTAATCAGCTTTCTCAATAAACTCACCTTCTCTCCTTGGAGTGATGGGACCGAGTCCCGCAAACTGTGAAAGCTGTCTTTGATGTGGTCCCTACGTTTTCGTTCCAGTGCATTATGATGAGCCCGTTTGTCAGCCTGGAAGAATGGGAGAAAGAGCACATTAGTGATGTCAGTCCTTCTGCTTGGTACAGGTGAGTGGGTACAGCCTGGAAGTATATGCTGTCAGCGCTGTCCCAGGTGACTGGACTGGGAAGGATTTGTCGAGGTGGGCAGTTAGGAGTCTCCAGAATTAGGCTCTGCTAAAAGGGGAGAAAGGGGTGAGCAAGGCTTTCGACAGGAACATCCAAAGTAGCTCGATGCATCCAGTTCATGCATAAGTAAAATGAAAGTTATTCATGGGGACAAAGTGCGACTCTCCTGCAGCATCAGTTTTCTCCCACAACTTACTTATGTGACACAACAGCCGCCAGTCCATGGCTGGGAGGTGACCAGGGAAAAGCTGCAGTGGGCCCCTTCATAAGATGTGATCACCCCCACTGTAAGAGATTCCCCATGATGGGTACCCAGGAAAGGAGTTAGGTCACTGGTGCAGTGTTTCTTTCCATGTGAAACCATCACCATGAGTCTGCTCTGGTCTCCAGCTCGCTAAGAGGTACTAGTTTTAAGATCTTCTTGCCAAATCATACAATAGAAACTAAAACCTCTAGAAAACCCAGATGCATGAATCTGCGATCATTATGACAGAGCTGATATAGACGCCAACTGCATTCTGAGCTCCTACTTTTTAAAGTCCATCTAAGGTGCTATTCAGCCAAGGGCTTCCCTCACACAGGCTGCCAAAAAGGCGGTTCTCAGACAGTAAACCTCTGACACTCACACATTCTCAATACATCTCCTCAGGCACCTGTGGCGCGTCACGCTTATTTGGTGGTATCTAAATACCCACAGACCAAACTCCTTATCCTGTCCTGCTTAGAATCACAAAGAACAATCAGCTGGAGAGGGACAGAGACTGCCAAGTAATCAGTGGCAAAATACACTGGCTTCAGGTGGAAGAGACAGTGCTGGAGAACACTGCAAGTGAGCTTTGGCAGGTCCCCATTAAAGGGGCGGTCCCTCCAATGAAGCACAAACGCTCAATTAACCTAAAGCAAGAACTTCACATCTGCACTCCGGGAATTATGGGAAATACTATACTCTGAGAATTTACCACCAGTACACAAGGTTGCACTGGGCTAACCTAAAGAGGAAGTCTGTACAGAGGAAGTTCAGGTAGCTTTAATCTACCCAGACACAGCACCAGGAATTTTAAAAATGAAGCAACAGGAGTAAATAACTTGGCTTAGCACAAGAATGCCTCAAATGAATCTTTATACTAGACAAGATGTTCGGACAAAAGTCTATAGAGAAAAGAGTTATAGGAATGAAAGGACTTGAAATTCTAGTATCTAATCCTAAAAGTCTGAGTCATTACAGAGGAAGACGAGGCTGCAAGCAGCTGTGGGAATTTTAGTCACTTCCTGGTCTCTCGAGCACAACACCTCACCTATAGCTCTGTTGAACTGGACACATGGTTCCCATCACAGCCATGGTTCTCCATGGCATAGCACTCATTTTCAGGGCAGATGCCTGGAACACTTCTAAAGCTCTCCTAATCTTACGCCTGAATTCTCTGTAAAAATGAGTGTCTGCTGAACTCCAGGGATATGTGGAATTTACAGGGAAACTGAGGGAATGATCAGATAACCTGAGGCTAGAGGAAGGTATCACACAGCATTAGAGCAAGAAAAGTGCAGGTGCCTTCTATCAGCAGTATGAATAGCCTGAAAGAATTAAACATATTTAAGCACCTAGTCCTTTTCTAACTTACCATTCCCTCTAGTCATCTGTTGATACATAGGTAAGTTGGCTGGGTCTTAGACTAAAGACTTAAGAGGGCTGAGAGATGGCATTTGGCATCTATCTGTCTCTCCTGTGTTTGCTACACACTCCCTAGGATGGTTTATTTACATGCAAAATAATCGCCCAGCTTTGGTATCCAGCAGCAGCCCAAGATACTCCTGTCTACTAAATCACCCTGATTCCTGGCCCTCCTCCCAGCTTAAGAGCTGTGCACAGAAGCAGTGACACCAGTTACCCACAATCCCTCTTGTTGATACAAATAAAATTCTAATTGTCTGTTTTCTTTCTGGGAGAGCCCTGCAAATCTCAAATGGCTAGAATCAAGTTGGACTTGGTTTCACTCAGGCCTGCACCAGAGGGTGGAGCTAAGTATAATCTAACACCAAAATCATCCCCACAATGCACTACCCCCTTCCCATTCACTGAGCCCTGAAAGGACTCAAATGGACAAGTCTTTCGGTTAGAGGATTGTAAGTGAACTTGGCTGTGGACCATCAGCAGAAATCTTGGCTTCTCATCTGGGAAGCCAGCCAAGTTTGAGAAGTTGGCTCAACAAGGAAAGGCAGCAGTCCACTGCCTGGTAGAAAGCCTGGGCTGGGGACTGTTGTTCTCAAAGTAGTGGATGGAATTTCTGTGGTGGTTCCAGGCCCAATTTAACCAGCAGAAGAGTGGAATCTTAGACCAATCCCTGCTGCCATGTCCATCCCCAAGCTGCTACACTTAACCAGAGTCCATTTTAAAGCTCTCAGAGACAACGGCAATGATGTATTTTTCTTCTTCTCCAGCCTCATTTGAAAGAGCAAGATAAAAACATGCAGAACTAACATGCCTAATTCCAGGCAACTCTGAACTAAATAATACCTCTAGTGGCTTGAAAGACCTTTACACGTATGAAAAACCTTTACATAAGACTGAGAATTCTGTTTGGGAAACATTTCCAAATGTCCAGCCAGATGAATTCCCTTCCCCCGCAACTCATCCAAATTGAGGGCCAGTTGCCAGGCTTATCACTGCTTTGTTAACTATCTTTGCTTGTTGGCAACCCTTTTTGAAAGGGACAAGATTTGAAGACTCCCAGTGTAAGGCACCTGAGATCCTCCCACAAACTCAAAACTAGTTTAAAAAAAAAAACAACAGGTGGGGAAGGGCCAAATAATTGTGTGTCTTGAACAAATAAAGCTCAACTCAGATGAGTCAGCTTTCTCTCAACTATACTGAGAAAGATGTTTGATAATGAAAACGGGTGATACCAAACAAATTCTAGGAGACAACAGAAACATTCTTGGGCTGTACAGCAGGCCCACAAATACCTCCCCTATACATCCTATAGGAGCAGTGGCTGGATGCTATCACTCTTTAAGTACACTGGATTTGCAGTTTCCAGCAGACAACCCTTCCTTCAGGGCATCCTAGGCTAACAGAAATACTAAAGAGCCGTGTGATCTTAAGAGTGGCCCACAGATGCTCAACAGGAACTCCGACACCAAATCGATTCCAGCTTTGACATCTCTGCCAAGATTTTTATTCAGCCTCTCAGTATTATTTCCACCAAATTCTCCATACTGGCAGCCAGAATAAAAATCTTCACCTACAATTTGTCCATCCCTGACACTAACAAGCACATGTTATCTTAAGTGTTGTTAAATGTTGAAGGCAAACTTTGTTTTGTTAGCCAAGAAGTTGCTAAACTGGCAGTAGGTCATTTCAAGCTAAGGAGGGCTGTTCAAAACTGAAGAAATGTCTTTAAATTATTTCCTTCCAACTTACTGCATAGAGAATACATCTTCCTTCAAGGCATTACATCAGTCAGCAGCATTATTTCCTGCAAGTTCTAGGTAGGCAAATCACAAGAGGAAATGAATGATCCATTATTCAAGTATGACCAAGGTTCTCCAGAGCAATGCCCTCTCTTGCAGGTCACGTGACACCTAACCCCATCTATAAGGGGAATCTTCCCAATTCCAATATAGAAAATTCCCACCATATATGGAATTAGAGTTGCCCAGTAAACATTTACTGCCTTTAAGAAATTTAAAGGCTATATTTTAGAAAGAAGATAGTGTTGCTTATGATTACTTAATAAGCTACTCTTATTAAACACTAACACCGGAAATACACAGGCTCAAAATTCTCATCAGAAAAGATCTATTTACTACTTCTGATGGGAAGCAAATAGGATAAATAAAACTGAATTTCTAAGCAACTTAATTCACTTTAATCAACTTGAAAACTGCAACATGAAATTATGGGCAGCTAGGATGAGAAATTCACAAAAGTTCTTAATAGGAGATATAAATTGCAACTTCCCAACACCTCTCCTGCTTGAGGCCGACTACCTGGTATACATTTTTAATATCCAATACATACATGTGTTTTCCAGGCTATTCAAAAAAATCACTTGGTGCCTAAAAAAACTTGGGAACGCTATCATCCAAATATGCCATCATTTTCCTTGATCAACTATTTTACCATTACTGGAATCTTGAAAAAAGACTTTTAAATATAAGAACACCCTTCAACAGGTATTTTTAGGAACCAAACCTGGCATCCACATCCCTGTCAACACTCTAAGCAGACACAAAGTACATGTATCATGTAGCACTTCTGCCATGCAACTAACTCTGGGTAAAAGATAGTAGTTTCCTGAGTAAATTCCGATCTCAAAGGTGACCAAGCTCATTCCCTTCTGAATACACTGCAATTTCTAAAGAAACAAAGAGCTCTGAGAAGTTAGAAATATTTCATACCAGAAAGGTCCAGAAACAGAATTGTACAAATCTGTTTCTAACCCCCCCAAAAGATATACTGTAACTGAAACACGTGCAGCTGTCATGAAGGATAAGCTGAAAAAGGTCTTAGGTTTCCGACTAACACACTAACCCTACGTTTCTTGTATACGTTCATTCTTTAAAAAAAAAAAAAAAAAAAAAAAAAAAAAAATCCCAAGCAGAAATAAAACAAAGATCACCTTGCATGAAATATACCTGCCCCAGAAAACTGTCCTTGAAATGCAACTTTTTCCCTCCAAAAAAATAATAAAAATAATATCAGTGGGATTCTGAGACATATTGAATTTAATAATAAAAATTATTGTTTGGGATTACTTCCTTTAACAAAGCTTACTGGTCACCGGAGAAGTTGTTTTCTATTCACACTGAGGCAACAGAAAAAAATACTCGTCAAATCAGTTTCACTTTCTGTTACTGTTAGCCTCACTTCCTAACTCTGTTATTGCTGAGAATCCTACATTTCTTATGTAGTAAGGCTGTAGCTATTGTAGTGACATTATAAAACATGAATGAATACCTCTTTTTATATTAGGACCCACAGGACCGTTTCAAAATAACTTTTTAAAAGTTCTTCTGCAGTCCTAAATATTTGGTTGTTCACAGTCCACACCCTTTTCTGAACTAAGGCAAAGCTTAAGAACAGTTTCCCCCAAATTAAAAAAATATATATTTATCTATACTAAATGTCAGGAAATAAACACACATAGTCACAGAGAAAAAAAAAATCCCTTTTACCCTACCTGTTCATAATAATTGCTTGATATGCTATGAAATTTGTCTATTGCTTCTTTTCTCTGTGCCATTGTGATTATCTTGTAACAGATAATATTTAAATGTCTCAGCAAGTAGATGTGTCAAATTAAAAACCAAGGGTCAGACCACTCCCTGCACCCACCCTCCAAATCAAAGGGAAAAATCCTAAGTACCTTAACTGGGAACTGAAAACCTCCAGACCACACAATGAGATGAGCACTCTAGGAGAGTGGGGACATTTTCATAATTTAATAAAACGATTTACATCAACAGCCATGTGGACGGGCATTCTGAAAAGCAGAAAGCGCTCAAGAACTGGAAGCCAAAATTTCACAAAGAAGATCCTTATCTCACTGGAAAGCCAATATAATTCCAATTTAAATAATGATTCTTCAAAGGAAGCCTAAACAATCCCTACCCTCCAATCCTGATCAAGCCCTAGGGCAGATTTTACAACCGGAGACTTGGAGAAAAAAATGTTTTAAATAGACTGTGTTCCAAACATGAAATTCCATGTTTACATTATTAAGGATAATAGTAACTGAAAAAAATGAATTTAATTTTCAGACGTATGTATAAATATTAAGTATCTGACAATACTTCAAATATTCAAAGTATTGTCTTCAAATACTTCAAGGAAAAAGAAAACAAAACAAATTCTTTTTTAGTGACTAGTACCCAGGGATAATTTGAAAACCCCTGGAACAACTGCATTCTTGGATTTTATGGAAATATCAGCTTTCCATAAGTAAAGTTTTTCTAAATGTCTAACTCCTTCGACAACCTTACAATCTGTGCTCTAATGAAGAGCAGGTACAATTAAGAGGGCTTGCTTTTATCCTGTGATAATGAAATTATTAGACCAGAGATCTCAAAGTGGCATCTTGCAAATTCTAACAAGCCCCTAAACAACTTGATTGTCTCATACATTATTTTAAAAATCAGAAAAATAACATGAAATTATCTGGATTTGTAATCTTTCTTTTAAAATAGGAAGATAAGACAACACTAAGCCCTCATTCCCACATAACAGCAACCCACTGGACTTTAGTGGCTGCCTTTTCAGAAGAGGCATGTGCTCTCTAGTACCCCAGTCCTCACCTCTGCTCTCTACTTTATTCCTGACTATCTCACTGCCTGGGCCCCCAGAGACATCTAAATTTTGGACCCTCATTCTCTACACTTCCCATTGCTCCCATCTGTCAAATGTTAGATGCTATGGTTTACTCATTTCTCTTCTCTGATTCTGATTTATTTTGTCTCTATTCTTTTTTCTCCCTCTAATCTATTCATGGAACTCCCATAGTACTATCTCAGACTCCAAGGACATGAGATTTGTGTCTATCTTAATCCACAGAACCATCCACTGAGAACATTAATATCCAAACTCTGAGAAATTATGGACAACACGGTATGGTATCAACCATCACCTCTTAGCAAACCTCTCTCTACAGTGCCACTTTTCTTCAACAGTTCTATTATTGTCTTTGTACTGCTCCTTCAACTCAAATATAGTCAGACCACAATAAGCGCCTGAATGTGACACGTTCACATTCAACCTTTGGCCCCTCTACACTTCCAATTTCTGCATTAGAATAATACCAGGTTGTGCTAGATTCCATAGGTCTACAGCAGTCACATGACTTTTGGTTGAAGGTGATTACTGCATGTGGCTTCAACTTCACACAACTATGCAGATATGGTTTAGAACGTACTTGTTCCTAAGTAAATCTGGCCACTTTTCCCTGAAATAATACTACAATTTACCTCAGCATGATGTGTTTCTCATTTCCCACTTCTATAGTGACAGCTAGAGCCCCCAGCGGAAACCTACGGAAGGATTCAATTCCTTGCATTCAAATTCTCACTCACCTACAGTCACTGAACCTCACCACCTGAGAACCTAGAATTATGAGGTTCGCAAGCCCGCCCCCCCGCCCTAGAACCCCAGAACAAGGCTCCACCTCACCTTAGCGGTTAACAGGAGAGTTTACTACAATATTAAAAGTAATAGAACGATCTCTTTTTCTCTCTGACCCCAAAAAGGACTAGAATTGAACGGAAATGAAAATGAAACGGAGAGTAGGAGACGTACCGCAGATTGAAACCTCGGTTGCTCTTCCTGGAATAAGAGAGAAAAAAAAATAGAAAATATAGAAGTTATTTTTACACTTCACATTCAATAATAAGAAAGAAAATGCCGGCGGCAGAGGAAGCGGCGGGTGGGGAGTCAGCCCTACCCCCCCCATCCCACGCCCCCATCCCCCCTAGAAGGATCCGGTAGCGGGGCAGGGGGGTCCCGAGCGCCGCCCCTCCTTCCGGGATCCGACCCGGGACAGAGGGGGTCCAGAGCACTGTCTCCTCTCCTCGCACCCAGCTCAGGGCGTCTGGGCACTCCCAAGCCCTCTCCGCCCTCCTTCACCCGCCAGGATCCGCCGCGGGTCACGGGAGGAGGGGGTCGCGGGAGCAGGTCCTAAGCGCGGTGCCCTTCCCCAGGATCCGGACAATGGGATCCCGGGCGCACCCCGTCCCTATCCCCCGGATCCTGAACTGGATAGGGTGGGAACGGGAGGCCGCAGCACCTTCCTCCACCGGGGGAGGTGGGGGTCCCAGAGGCCGCGTGTCTCCTCCCCACCTCCAGTCCCAGAAGGCCGCTCCGGCCAAGAGCCCGGAGGAGAGCGAGCCGGGAGCGCGACGGAGGCGGTCCCGGCCCAGGGCGAGGAAGAGGAAGGAGGCGGCGGCTGCCCGGCCCCCTGCCGCCGTCGCCCTGCTGAGAACCCCGGCCGCTGTCCCCGCCTGACAACCCGCAAGGGAAAGAAGAAGCCCCAGGACTCACGTCGCTCTCCACCTCGATGTCATCGTTATCGCTCATTTCCTACGGCCCAGGGAGCGGCCACTGCAGCGGCGGCGGGGAAGGGGGAGGGGTGGAGGGGAGGGGGAAGTCACCGACAACAACAAGCCGCGTCCCCCCCCACACACACACACTCACTCACTCACTCACTCACTCGCTCTCTCACTCACACACACACACACACACACACATACACACACACACTCACACACACAACACGGGCGAGAACCACCTCCTCACTGCAGCACCGGATCAACGGCGGCACGCACGCCCGGTCGGCCCCCTCCCACGTGACCAGACTCGTCACGCTGGGGCCGCCGAGACTTGTAGTTCTTGTCCCTTTGACTGACGGCCCAGCTAGCTCCACAAAAACTACAAATCCCATAAGGAACTGTAAACAGTCGTCGCCAGCCCGGCTTGTTGACGGAGCCCAGAGCGCCTGCGTGCCCCGTGGAGGGGGGCGGAGAGAGAAGCGGCGCGGTGCCTGCTGGGAGTCGTAGTCCGCAGACCGCGAGTTGTCAGGAGATTTTCCTCCCGAGGCAGCAGAGGTGGCTGCTGGGAAGATAGGACACGTGGAGGGAGCTGGGGCTCCTGGAGCCGGGCACAGGCTGAGCGCCGGGCGCCGGGCCCAGGGGACAGGGTGGAATCTCTGGAGGAGTAGCCGCCTGCCTAAATAACGCTGCCTCTCTTTGGTGCGACGGGTTTTACTCTTGTCTTCTAGATGTGTGAGTCGCTCTGCGTTGCGCCCTGGGGCGTAACGCCCCTGCAGGGGGGATGCTGCTGCGGCGAACTTGGGGGCGCGGCTCCGGATGCCCACGCGGATCCCTGGGATCTGGCTATGGGGAGGTGTCAATAGTAGGTGTTAAATGGTATTACAGGATAGGCAAGATGACCGGCCTCGCTGAGGGATCACTCCCAGCCACGAGAATCGTGTCTTCGTTCATCCGGGACTGACCATCTTGTTACTCACGTGAGGGTCGTCCATTCACAGACACTCGCCCCTCAACTATCGTTTACGTGGAAATAAAAGCTCCTTCTGAATTTGTTGTAGCCTAAGCAGTTTGAGGAGTGCCCCAGTTCAGAGTACCATAATTAAGAATTGTGAAAAGTATCAAAATGGAAAACTGGTGCAGCTCCCTATCCCGTTAAAATCTTATTTAAGTACTGTGGCATGAGGTGTGATCGTATCCATTTCATTAATATATATTGAACGTCCAACATGTGCCAGCATGGGAATGCCATAATATCTAAGACTGTAACGGACCCTGTCTTCATGAAGCTTATGGTTGTGGAAACAAAAGTGAGACTGCCCTGCTGCCATTTTAAGAGTGTACATCAACTCCCACAGGAGGAAGAATACTACT
The DNA here is from genome assembly GCF_002837175.3 of Physeter macrocephalus. Classification (NCBI taxonomy): domain Eukaryota; kingdom Metazoa; phylum Chordata; class Mammalia; order Artiodactyla; family Physeteridae; genus Physeter; species Physeter macrocephalus. The sequence continues at coordinate 146,234,218 of NC_041224.1, forward strand.
GATAATAAGACACTTTCAACCCTAAGACAAAGTATCCGAACTACTTTTTAAAATCTGCTGTCTAAAATGAATGAAATCTTGTGCTTTTCCCATCATTTACTGATTCCCTAATGAAAACCAGTTTATCCCTGACTTTTGAATACAGAAATTTGGGAATATGTCATTTGTGACATATCTTCCCATGTGAGCATACTATCTATGCTGAAGAGATAAATGTAAACATGGTAATCTTTACATTTTTCCTTTAAATATCTGTTGTATTTCTTTTTTTTTTTTTTGCGGTACGCGGGCCTCACTGTTGTGGCCTCTCCCATTGCGGAGCACAGGCTCCGGACGCGCAGGCTCAGTGGCCATGGCTCACGGGCCCAGCCGCTCCGCGCCACGGTATGTGGGATCCTCCCCGACCGGGGCACGAACCCGTGTCCCCTGCATCAGCACGTGGACTGTCAACCACTGCGCCACCAGGGAAGCCCATCTGTTGTATTTCTTATTCAGTGGTCCAATCCTACTGAACTCAGCACGTCTTTGCAAGTAAACTTATCTTTTCTAAATGCTTTTGTCTCAGTCTTCCTTTTACACTAAGTGGGGGAGAGAAACATAAGCAGATCATTATAGGAGCTGCTGGGCTAGAAGGGAGCCAGGGAAGGTAGTTCTTGAGTGAGTTAATTAGCTGGAACCTAGGGCTAATTCATGATTACAACAATTATTGAGTGGCAGTTATGTGCAAAGCACTATAAGGCAACCCAGGCTACAAGTTAAAATCCCTCTGGGGGCTTTACAAATTCTGATGCCCAGGCCACATCCCAAACCAGTTAAGTCAGAACCTCTGGGGGTGAGAACCAGGTAGCAGTACTTTTTTTTAAAGCTCTACAGGTGATTCCAATGTGCAACCAAGATGGAGGACCCCTGCTACAGAGGATGCCAAGATAAATAAGATAGTCTTCCACTGAATCGTACACTTTACAAGAGTGAATTTTATGGTTTGTCAATAATTTTAATAAAGCAGTTATATAGAAAATAGGATAATCTTTGCTCATGTGGAGTCTAAAAGCTGGAGTAAATTATGAACACAAATAATTGCAACGAAGACAGACTGAGTGTTAAATTAGCTACACAGGCAGTGAATGACGTAAGAGCTCAGAGGAGGGAGAATTATTTCCAGGTCTGAGGTGAGGAGGGGAGGTATTGGTGACCAGGTAAATCTTATTAGACTGTCAGCTCCACGAGGGGAAGGACTGGATCTGCAGAGATTGGGTCAGAATTTGGTCACCATGAGTCCCCAGTTGTTGGATGGAAGACTGGGCAAGTAGGAGAGGTGAGGAGGAAAGGCTTTCCAGGTAGAGAGACAGGTGATTTTAACACATCTCTTCTCAGTAATTAATAAAATATGAAGACCTGTCAATCCAGTTAATAAGCACCTAATTGTAGAATATGTTCTTTTCAAGCACTCATGGAACATTTACAAAAACTGACCATGCTTTGAGCCATAAAGCAAATATTAACAAATTTCAAAGGAATGTGATCTTGGCATGTTCTTGGGCCTAATGCAAATAAAGTAGAAATAATAACTAGAAGATAACTAGAAAATCCTAGTAAGTTTTAAGTGACCCAAGTGAAGGGACTTTCATGAGGAAGGCCACGTACGTAGGACAGAACTAGAGATATGAGTGAAGAAATGTCCTCTAGTTTTCCTTTTCAGTACTTTTCTGATGTGAATAATAATGTAAGACCCTCAGAATTTATTTTTATATCTGTACACTTGAGTGTCTTTGGTAAAGCACTTATCAAGACCGGGCCTTGGCACTGGGCAGCCCAAGCTAACCCCTTGCTGCTTCAAGTTTGGTTCAGTGGTATCCACATCACCAGGGAGCTTGCTAGAAATACAGAGCCCACCCCAGACCTACTAAATCAGATCTGCACTGTAACAATATGCTCAGGTGATTCATACACACATTAGAGTTTGAAAAAGCTCTGATGAGGGAGGAGGGGGACAGCAAATTGGGGGGGCAGACTACCTCCATTTTCTCCTCAGCTCTTTTACAATTTGGCTTCCACTCTACCACTTGACTAAAATCACTGTTTTTTTTGGCCATGCCAAGTGGCTTGTAGGATCTCAGGTCCCCAACCAGGGATCGAACACAGGCCCCTGGCAGTGAAAGTGCCAAGTCCTAACCACTGGACCACCAGGGAATTCCCAACTAAAATCACTCTTATCCAGGCTACCAGCTACCTTTTTACTGCTAAATCCAAAGCCCTTACCTCCCTTGACCTGACAGTGGCCTTCTTCACCGTGGACCACGCCTCTTTCTCAAAGGCCAAGAACTCTCCTTTCTCTTACTTCCTTAACTGTTCCTTCTCTGTCTCCTCTGGTTCTTCTTGAACTGTCAGTGTTTGAGTTCCAGTGGCTCTGTGGTGGCCCTCACCTCTTCCCCTCCCACCCTCTGCCTGATGGGATCCTCTGCCTCGTGAGGCTTTCATGACCATCTCTCTGCTCTCTGATGGCGACCTCAAGGCTTGAACTCAAGATGACTATATTCAGTTTGTTTCCTGACAGGTCTACTTGGATTAGTCCACCAGCAACTCAAAACTTGAGGCTTATGGATGAGAAAAAGTAGGTTTGATTCAGCATTTGGAGTATGATTCATTCATACAAAGTCTAACGTATCTGTATGAGTATATATGTATAGAGAAATGTGTAGAAAAATATTCAGCAAAAATGTTAACAGCATTTGTCTCTGGGAGGTGAGATTTCCAAAGATTTTTCTTTTTCTTTCCTTTTTAAGTGAGCAGCATCATTCTCACCAAAACAGTAGGGCTATTAAAAGACAACCACAGGGCTTCGCTGGTGGTGCAGTGGTTGGGAGTCCGCCTGCCAATGCAGGGGACACGAGTTCGAGCCCTGGTCTGGAAAGATCCCACATGCCGCGGAGCAACTAAGCCTGTGCACCACAACTACTGAGCCTGTGCTCTAGAGCCCGCGAGCCACAACTGCTGAGCCCGCGTGCCACAACTACTGAAGCCCGCGCACCTAGAGCCCGTGCTCCACAGCAAGAGAAGCCAACGCAATGAGAAGCCCGCGCACCGCAACGAGGAGTAGCCCCCGCTTGCCACACTAGAGAAAGCTGGCACGCAGCCACGAAGACCCGATGCAGCCAAAAATAAATAAATAAATTTATAAAAAAAAAAAAAGACAACCACTATCTCAGTAAGACCATTATCTTTCTTAAGCAGCAAACTTCTCCAGCCATAATCCTGAGGAAGATGTCCCATCCTTTCCCCATGTCACTTATACTTGCTTTCTCTTTTTTTTGAGGTGGGCAGGGGGGATGTAACCCCAAGGATACCAGCAGGAACCATCTGGCGTACTCAAATTAGGATCATTTGAGGAGTTTTAAATAACGAAGTTGTTTATAAATATGTGGGCAGGGTGTAAAAAAACTACAAGGGATTGCACGCTACCATTGGGACTCTGTGCCCGCCCCTCGGCCTGTAGGGGAGAGGGAATGAGTGGTTATTAGAGCTGGGAGGGGGGCTGTATGGAGAGGGCCCTCTGACAGGAGCTCAGACCCAGGGCCCAGGACAATTCGACCTGGAGGGCCAAAAGGAAGATCTCTAGCACAGCAAAGGACCCTTTCCTTTTTTTATCACATTTTCAGAGAGTGCTGGGAACTTCCAATCCTTCTTCTTTTCTCTACCCTGCAGCCAGATTGATCTAGCAGGAATAATGTATCTTCACTCTCTTGATTAAACCTTATTATCCCTCTTAGTGCCCTCAGGATAAAGCTTAGACTCCATAGTTTGGCACATAAGGCCCTTCATGATCTGGCTCCTTTGCTAGCTTCATCTTTCAGCTGCTGATCTCTCACCCTCTATGCTCCAGCCGTACGGAATTTCTTGCCTTTCCCCCAAAGGACCGTGTTTCCTTTTGCCTCCAGGAATTTCCACATTCTGGCACCTCCCCCAAACTACTCCCTCTTCCTTCCCAGAGGAGCTATCACCTCCTCTGGGCAGTCCTCCTGGATTCTCCAAAGCTGGGTTAGTGGGAATGGGGTGAGCCATGGGCAATCAGTTTCTCCTCTTGTTCTCCAGGCTGATGAATCACTCCTCCTCCATGGGGTAATAAAGGAGGGAGCACAGGACCAGAGTATTCCTACTATATTTTTTTCTCCCTGAAGAGTAGACTGTTCAGTGCCTTGAACTTTCAGCCTCCAGAACTGTAAGCAAAAGATTTCTGTGGTTATAAACCATCCAGTCTGTGGTATTTTGTTATAGCACTACAAATCAACTAAGACAATCACCATCTGTTTTTATTTGGTGTTTATTTACTTATTTATGGACAGTCATCCCCACTAGACCGTAAGCTCTGTGAGGTCAGGGACCATGCCCATTTTGCTCCTAATCATATCCCTGGCACGCAGCACGGTAGCTAGCACGTGGTGGGTACACAATAAACAGTGTGGGACTGAACCTTGCAATTGTTTATTTCCGTGCCATCGTACTTTATAGACTGCATAGATAAATGTTAACTCATTCTTAGAAGTACCTGGAGAAAAAACACGAAGATGGTTTCACCTTTACCAGAGAGCTGAGTAGCACTTCCCTACCTGACCTGAACACCCAGGGTTGATAGAAAACGATGAGGCTATTTGTTTGGGTTTTGCTCCACACATTGTGGTTGGCAGGGCAGTCCCTGCTAATAATGCCTGGCTCTGAATTCTTCTCAAAATGTGTTTCAACAATTCTGAGGGCTTAGGGGTCAGCGTGGAGAGGAGGAGATTATGTCAAGGGCCAATCTGTGTTTAGCCATGCCTTACTTGTAGTCCTTGAACTAATTTGACTCCTTTGTCAGAAAACGAAAGGCATCTGTTCACAGCTTTCTTAAGAAAAGGCCAGCAGAGGATGTTTTGTTTGATAGGGTTAGTTTCCTTATAGACATTGGAAGTTTGTTGATGGAAGTTGTTCCACTGATCACTTTGGCTACTGTTAGTGATATATAATAGTTTATATTAGGTAGGAGAAATTTTAATATAATGGAATAATATTTCTCATATGTTTGACCATATGATCAAAGCTCAATTTAAAAAGAGTAAACAAGCAAAAATCACAGATCTTCAATGGAGATGTTTGAGGTTGAATGGGACAATAGCTTTTATTTAAAATAATAATTCAATCAGTCTTCATTGTGAGGCTCTCCAAAAGCAAAATGCATTCCTCAAGGCAGTTTGGAAGTCACTGCTAAGTGTGACAGATTCTGCAGCTTTAATCTGTCTTCTTGCTTACCATGCCAAGAATATTTTGCCTACCAACCCCAAGTTCCACATGTATGCCCCAGGGCATGTGGTTTCTTCAAAGAAGTGTCCTTTATCTCCTCCCTGGGGACCTTGGAAGGAATATGGCTCTCTGAAGCTTTGTGGAATTCAGATACCCACCACTAAACATTTAACAAGTTAATTGATTAATTCTTGGTGTTATTTAAACAGATGGCTCAAAACATTAGACATTTATGGGAAAGGAAAGATGGGGGAGAGAAGTGACTGCAGGGGCTATAATCTTGGAGTACCTCACAATCAGAGTGGATGTAGCTCTAAGTAAGGGGGCTTGTCCTGATTCTACTGGAGCTCCACGTCCCTCTACAAGCCTCACCTTCCCAGTGCAAACAGGAGAGAACCCACCCTAGGTGATGGAGCTATGCAGGTAAAATGATATTATGCATGTGCCAGTATTTCCTTTTTTTTTTTTTTAAGAATTGAGGTGTAACTTACATAAAGTAAAATTCACCCTTTTAAGCATACATTTCCGACAGTCATGCAACCTAGAACCACGATCAAGCTATAGAACAGTTCTACCACCCTCTAAAATTCTCCTGTGCCGCTTTCTAGTCAACCCCTTCCACCGCCCCCAGTCCCTGAAAACCATGGCTGACCTATTTTCTATAGCCATAATTGTACCTATTCTAGAATATCACAGAAATGGTATCATATGGTATATAGCCTTTTGGGTCTAGCTTCTTTCACTTTGCATTTGGGATTCATCCAAGTTGTTGCATATGTCACCAGTCCATTCTTGTTATTGCCAGGTAGTATTCCATTGATGGATATACTAGTTTGTTTATCCATTCACCAGCTGAAGGACATGTGGGTTGTTTCCAATTTTTGACAATTATGAATAGAGCTGCTATAAACATTTGCATACAGGTTTTTGTGTGAACATAAGTTTTCATTTCTCTTGGATAAGTACCTAAGAGTGGGATTGCTGGGTCGTATGGTAAGTTAATGTTTAACTTTATAAGAGACTGCCAGGCTGTTTTTCAAAGTAGCAGTACTATTTTGCATCCCCACCAGCAGTATATGAGTATGTATGACAATATTTTGAAAAATAAAAATTTCTACACATCACTTATAAAAGCAGGTAGAAAGTAACTTTCCCAGGATTGGGAAGGGCAACTCAGAGACAACTCTAAATTTGTGAGCTAAACTAGCGAACAGAGGCCACAGAAATCAGCTGAGAATGTTTACTGAGTATTTGGAGCAATGCTGCAAAGGAGAGTGTTTATTTAGAATCACAGTTAATACTGGCAGACATTTGTTGAGCACTTTCCATGCCCTGGGCGTTGGGCTTCCTGCTTTACATGCCTCTTCGCAATGACTGTTGTTATTTTCCCACCTTACAGGTGAGGGCACGAAGCCCAGAGAGGGTAATGACATACCAATTGCAACCCAGCTCATAATAGACCTGACAGGAAAAAAATCCAAGTGTGCTGGATTCCAGACATTGTACCCTTATAACTGCTCCCCTATGCTAGCCGCTTAGCTACTAACAATTACTACTAGTCATTAATGCTCCTCAGATTTTACCTTCTGCTTTTCTTTGCACACAGAAACCAGGCCAGAACATGGGCAGATATAAAGCTTTCTGCCAGGTAGCCCTGACCTTTTCTGCTGCTGCTCCTTCAGCCCAAATCTACAGGTCTTCCCTGCCAGGCTCAGCTCTCAACTCTCAGCCTTACTGGCTTCCTCTGAATCATGCTGTAAGTCGCACATCATGTCTTTGGTGATTTGGAGAATATTCTAGGAAGAAAGCCTCTTGCCACTGAGTGTGGGGAAGTCCAATGGAATGACATTTCTCTTTCAGTTTGAGAAGGTCAGGCTGAGAGTCTGCTGCCAAGCAAAGATCAGGTTCTTCCTGTCTAGCTCTTGCTTTGATGTGAGTCATTCCCACCAACACATGGAAGCACAAAGAGGCAGAGTTTTTAGGGGGATCATCTTGTGCTCCAAATGTTGGGTGCCTCAGAGTACCTTAGAATCCTAAATACTCAGATCCCATACAGCCGTGATTTAGAGCTGACAGGGACCCCGTCACATTCTGACCCCCTTGGACCCACTGAATTAAATTGCTACCAGAATTCTGACTCTACCACTTACTGGCTGTGTGACCTTGGGCAACGTGATTAACCTCTCTGTGCCTAAGTTTCTCTGCCAGAAAATAGGGAAGTGATACTTACATACAGGGTGTTTTAAGGACTGAATGAACAATGATTCGAGCACAGCGCCAGGCAAATTGCAAGTGCTTAATAAATGATAGCTTAATATTAATACAACCCAGAGACTCTGAGTGACACTTCTAATACCAAGGTATCTCAGAGCACCGTTAAGAGTTAGGCAGCGTGGTGCCGCAAGCAGGATGCTTGACTGGGACACAGGAGAAATTTGAGGTTAGGAACAGATTGGCAAATTAATTAGCTTTGTGACCTTGAACAGTCATTTAACCTCCCCTCTCACTTTTCTTCAGTAATTACCTCTGAGAACCATACCTTATGGTTATCACTCTGACCTTTTAAAGTAAAACAATAAAAAAGAACGTCTGACCAGTTCTCTCTTTCAGATTGTCACATCCTCGTTTATTCTACTCAGTAACAGTTTCAGAAGGAAGGATCCTGGTGTCTAGAAAAACTTTGCGTGTTTTCCCAGAAAGAGACATTTCTTAATAATAATAATAATGGTAGCCCAGTACTGAGCATTTTTGCTGTGCCAGGTGTTGTGCTAAGTCCTGCATCATCACAGCCCATTGAAGATGAAGAAACTGAAGTTGAGCAAGGTCAAGTCACTTGCCCAACATCACTTAGCTGGTAGATGGCTGAATCAGGATCTGAACCCAAGCCTCTCTGAGGCCGAAATGCGTGATTTTAACCACAGCACTGCTGCCTTGGCTGGGAACATAATAGAGAACTTTAGAATAGGAGGGAACTTTGGAAATGACCTAGCCATATGATCCCAAACCACTCCTTTTTTTTTTTTTTTGCTTTACGCGGGCCTCTCACTGTTGTGGCCTCTCCCGTTGCGGAGCACAGGCTCAGTGGCCATGGCTCACGGGCCCAGCCGCTCCGCGGCATGTGGGATCTTCCCGGACCGGGGCACAAACCCGTGTCCCCTGCATCGGCAGGCGGACTCTCAACCACTGTGCCACCAGGGAAGCCCAAACCACTGCTTTTAATCGAGCTCAGCATAGTTGTCGCCACCTCTACCAAGTTACATAAGCTCCCTGCCCGCTCCAATTGGTAGCGCAGTGAGTTGGAGAACCCCGGCTTGCAAATTCCTTATGTGGGACCCTTCTGTGATCAGCACAGTCAGAAGTTGCCACACATTTGACTGAGACAGCAGGTCAAGGGTGTCAGGGCAATGAAAGGCAGCAGTCTGAGACGCTCAGGCTGTGAAGTAGACAGTTATGTGTCTAGAGCACTCAGGTGCTCTCTCTTTTAGGGCAAATAGGGAAAACGCTGCCGAAGCTGTCCTTTACCCTTCCAAAATCTAACCGGCTCTTCCAACTGCCAACACCGAAACCCAAGCCTCTGGCATTTCCCTCTGGGTTTGGTAGGGATGGCAGCTCTTGGCACAGCCTTTCTGCAGGCTGAAGTCAGCACAGCCACCTTGCCCCCTTCCTTCCCATCACTGCCAGGGGCTTGTTTGACCTTGAACAAGTCTCTCAAGGATCAGTTGACTTGTTTAAGCTCTAAGCATATTGATTCAAATAAATAAATAATTAGGAACGATGATGTTCTGTGTTCATAGGAAGATTTTCTTGTGGGGCCACATTCCCTTCTCCCCCCACCCTTGCAGTGCAATTACAGGCCAAGTGCTGTGGCCATTCAAGAAGTAGGAGAGGAAATTTGCTTTGAAATAGGAGGAGAAACTGACCTGGCTGGTTTGGTAATAGGTCCAAGGAACACAGTGTCCTCTGGATGCTGACAGCTGCTGGTGTAAGTCTGTTGCTCTTGATGGTCAGGCCGACCCTCTCTGGCCAGTTGACTAATGGCAAGAGGAAACGGTCAACAACAGTTATGGAAAGCCCACTGCATCCTTGACAGCGAGGTATGCTGAGGCGGGAGATGAGAGAGATTTTTATTTACTGATAAACAGCAATGAAAAGTGACATGCATGAAGCAGGTTACAAAACAAGGCATAACATGGTATCACATTTCCATATTTTTAAAAATGTAAGTGAGTATGCATAAAAGTATTTGAAAGAATATGCGCAAACTCTTAATAGAAGCAGGATGGAAGAAGGCAGAGAGGGGATTTTCATTTTTTTATTATGTATACCCTGATATTATTTGAATTTTTCTAAAGAGAATGCATTGTTTCCCTCCTCCAATATTCTTTGGTATTTATTACAATATCATTGTTTAAAGTCAGGTTTATTGAAGTAAAATTTACATATCATTATATAGTAATTATACATATACTATAGTAAAATCACTCTTTTTTTTTTTTTTTTTTTTTGTGGTATGCGGGCCTCCCTCTGCTGTGGCCTCTCCCGTTGCGGAGCACAGGCTCCGGACGCGCCGGC
>NC_041224.1:146244406-146279782 GCF_002837175.3 Physeter macrocephalus
GCCATGGCTCACGGGCCCAGCCGCTCCGCGGCATGTGGGATCCTCCCAGACCGGGGCGCGAACCCGGTTCCCCTGCATCGGCAGGCGGACGCGCAACCACTGCGCCACCAGGGAAGCCCAAAATCACTCTTTTTAAAAGTGTATGGCTAGATGAGTTTTGAAAAATGTACACAGTCATGTAAGCATCACCACAATCAAGATATAGACCATTTCCACCACCCCCAGAGAATCTCTTCTGTCCTTTTGCAGCCAATCTCCTGCCCTTACTCCCAGACCAAGTGATCACTGCTCTGATTTCTATCCCTACTGTTTAGCCTTTTCTAGAACCTGAATAAATAGAATCATACAGTAAACACCTAGTTTTTTATGCCTGGCTTCTTTCATACAGCATAATGCTTTTGAGATTCATCCATGTTGTTGCTTGTAGTAGTTTATTCCGTTTCATTGCTGAGTAGTATTCCACTGTACTATAGTTTGTCCATTTGCCAATGTGGCTTGTTTACTGCTTTTGGCAATTATAAATAAAGCTGCTATATACTTTTTTGTATAGTCATTGCGTAGACATAAGTTTTCTTTTGGGTAAATACCTAGAGTGAGATTGTTGGGTCGTATGTTAAGTATGTGATTAATTTTTATAAGAAACTGCCAAACTGTTTTCCAAAGTGGCTGTACCATTTTGCATTCCCGCCATGCATATCCCAGCTGCTCCACATCTTCATCAGCCTTTTTTTTTTTTTTTTCGGTATGCGGGTCTCTCACTGCTGTGGCCTCTCACTGCTGTGGCCTCTCCCCCTGCGGAGCACAGGCTCCGGACGCGCAGGCTCAGCGGCCATGGCTCACGGGCCCAGCCGCTCCGCGGCATGCGGGATCTTCCCGGACCGGGGCACGAACCCGTGTGCTCTGCATCGGCAGGCGGACTCTCAACCACTGCGCCACCAGGGAAGCCCCCTTCATCAGCCTTTTAGATATGGGCAGCTTTGGATCTGAGTCATTCTAATAGGTGGGTAGTGTTATCTCATTATGGTTTTAATTTGCATTTCCCTAATGACTAATAATATTGAACTAATAATATTTCATGTACTTATTGGCCATCTGTATATTATTTTTGGTGACGTGTTTTTTGTCCGCTTAAAAATTTGAGTTTTCATTTTAATATTGAACTGTAAGAGTTCTTAACATATTCTGGATATAAATTCTTTATCAGAGATGTGTTTTTGCAAATATTTTCTCACAGTCTGTGACTCATCTTTTCATTTTCTGAACAGTGTCTTTTGAACGGTAAAACATTTTCATTTTGATGAAATGTAACTTATTTTTTTAATGTAGTTTTTCCTTTTTGTGTCATATTTAGGAAACCTTTGCCTAAGCCAAGGTAACAAAGATTTTTTCCACGTTTTCTTTTAGAACTTTATAGTTCTAGCTCTTACATTTAGGTCTATGATTCATTTTGAGTTAATTTTTTAACAGCTTGAGATAAAATTCACATGCTACACATTTAATCTATTTAAAGTGTACAAGTCAGTGGTTTTTAGTATATTTAAAATTGTGCAATCATCACCACAATCTAATTTTAAACATTTTAATCAAACCGAAAAGAAACCTCATACCTACCAGTAGTGACTTCATATTTACCCTCCCATCCCCTCAGCTCTAGGCAACCACTAATCTACTTTCTGTCTCTACAGATTTGCCTATTGAGTTAATTTTTATATATGATAAGTGTAAGGTTCATTTAAAGTTCATTTTTTGTACATGTATGTCCAACTGTTACAGCATCACTATTTGTTGACAAGACTATCTTTTCTCCACTGAACTACTCTGTCAGCTTTGTCCATAATCAATTGACTTACATGTGTGAGTCTATTTCTGAACTCTTTATTCTTTTCCATTGATCTACATGCTATCCAGATGTCAAAGTCACCCTGTCTTGATTACAATAGACCATTAAAAAATTGAAATATGGTAATGTGAGTCCTCCAACTTTGTTCTTCTTTTTCAAAATACTTTTGACTATCTTGTGTCCTTTGCATTTCTATAAGTCTTAGAATCAGCTTGTCAGCTTGTCAGCTTCTAAAAAAAAAGCCTGCTGGAATTTTGATGGGGGTTGCTTTGAACCTTCAGGTTAATTTAAGGAGAACTGACATTTTAACAATATTGAGTCTTCTGATTCATGAACATGACATACCTCTCCATTAATTTATGTCTTCTTTAATTTTTCTCAGCAATATTTTACAGTTTTCAGCATTAAATCTTGCATATGTTTTATTAGATTTATTCCTAAGAATTTCATGTTTTTTATGCTAATGGGAATGTTATTTTTAAAATTTCAATTTGTAATTGTTTACTGTTAGTATATTGATATATGAATTTTGTGTATGGGCCTTGTATTCTGTGACTTTACTAAACTCACTCATTAGTTCTCTTTGCTATTTTATGGATTCTTTGGGATTTTTTACGTAGATGATAGTATTTTTGTTTTTTCCCAAATGTATGCCTTTTATTTCTTGCCTTATTGCACTGGCAATGAGCACCAGTTCAGTGTTGTATAGAAGGAGTGAGAAGAAACATCTTGCCATGTTCCCAATTTCAGGGGGAAGATATTCAGTTTTTCACCATTAAGTATAATGTTCTTTATCAGTTTGAAATTTCTTTTCTGTTCCTAGTTACCTGAGTGTTTTTATCATGAAAAGATGTTGGATTTTGGCAAATGTTTTTTGCCTTTTTTTTTTTTTTTTTGCATTTGCTGAGATGATCACATAGTTTTTCTTTTTAGTTTGCTGATATGGGGAATTACACTGTTGATTTCTTTAAAAGTTGAACCAACTTTGCACTCCAGGGATCAACTCTTCTTGGTCATGATGTATTATGCTTTTTATATATTGCTGGATTTGATTTGCTAATATTTTGTTAAGAATTGTCACATTAACTTCATAAAGATATTGGTCCAATATTGGTTCTCTTTTCTTGGTGAGTTTGTGTAAAATTGGTACTATTTCTTATTTTCTTCCTTATTTTTTAGTTTGAATATTTCTATATTATTTAAATTTTTTTCTAAAGAGAATATAATACATTTGACCATTGAACACATGGGTGTGAACTGCCTTGGTCCATTTACATGCAAATATTTTTCAGTAGTAAATACTACAGTACTACATAGTCCGTGGTTGGTTGACTCCACAGAAGTGGAGGAACTATGGATACAGAGGGCCAACTATAAGTTATATGTGGATTCACATCCGAGTTGTTCAAGGGTCAACTGTACTTAAAAAAATTTCTATATTGAAATAATTTTATACTTATAGAAAATAGTACAATAATAATACAGAAGGTTCCCACATACCTTTCACCCAGATTCCCCAATGTTAGTATTTTACATAGTCATAGTACAATGATCAAAACTAGGAAATTAACATTGATATAAAGTTACTAATGAATCTATAGATCTTATTCAAATTTCATCACTTGCCAAATAATGGCCTTTTTCTGGTCCAGGATTCCACACTGCATTTTGTTGTCATGTCCCCTCAGTCTCTATTCTAAAAAAATTTCCTCAGTTTTTATCTTCAATGATATTTGCATTAATTTTTTAATTGAAAAATAATCAGGGACATATTTTCCTTATCTCCCTCCTTCCTTCTGAATAATTTTGGCCTATTAGGTTGGGCCAAAACAAAGTATGCACCAATGGAGAGTGGGTAGTGGTAGTTTCAGTGGCCTGTCATAGGTATAGGAACACAAATGGAGTGAGGCATCATTTATGAATAGAGGGTAGTGATTGTCCAACAGGGTTGTCAGGATCTGAGTTGAGTGAGAAGGGCCTCTATGCCAGCGCACGGGAGAAGGGGGGCCAGGTGAGGTGATGAGGGAATCTGTGAAGGGTTGTGATGGCAACAGAAGATTGGTTATATACAGGGGTCTTGATCAAATAAATGTATCAAGAATAATGAAGGACAGGTGTCACCATATCAGAGACAGAAGTTATGAAATATCTATATATCTATATCTATATAGATATAGATATAGAAATATAGGTCTCCTTAGCTCTATACTCTGAGAAATTCAGGACGGAGCAGCACCGTAATAGCAATGAACATACCAGTACCCAGATCTTGTCTTCTAAATACCATTCTCCACTAAAAGAACTCTTTAAAGAAATGCCTGATTTCAGGACTGGGCCAAGGAAAGTACAAGATGAGCCTAGAATTCTTTTTGTGTCAGAAATTAAGGAAGATCTAGAAGAAGAATGGAGATATGTCAAAAGAACAGAGAAGCCAGTTTGAGCGGCCCCAGCTTCCCAAATCTGGGATAATTTGAGTATCAAGGTAAATAACAATAGTTATAGATTATAACCCACTTAATAAAATGAGAATCGATGAGTCTATACTGAAATAAATGAATAATAAATGGAGAGAGGAGAAAGTTTTTTTTAACCATGAAAAATGCCAACTAATGAATATGAAATAAAGATAGAATTAGAAAATCACTTTGGCAACCAAAATAATAATAAAAATTCAGCCAAAAAGCATGAAGCGGGGACTTCCCTGGTGGTCCAGTGGTTAGAACTCCTCACTTCCAATGCAGGCGGCAGGGGTTCAATCCCTGGTAGGGGAACTAGGATCCCACATGCTGCGAGGCGTGGCCAAAACATTAAAAAAAAAAAAAGCATGAAGGGATGTTTAAGTAATGGGTGAAAGTCGAATGAGGAATGGATATTTACATAACTTCAAAGTACCTCCCAACAAATATTTGATGATTACAAAAAAAAACTGTAACTATGGTGGGAAAGACGGGCAGATATCACCTAATCAAGTGATCAAGGTTAACATCACAAGCAATGGGACAAATCAACATCGAGCACCTCTTGATAGAATGTGATGAGAAGCACACAGCATCTTTTCTGTGATATTCCTGACAAAAATGCATAAACTAAATTTAATCATGAGGAAACAACAGACAAACCCCAAAAAAGGAACGTCTTGGAAACAACTGCCCTATAATCTTGAAATGTTTCAAGGCCACTGAAGACCAGGAATGACTGGGGAACTATTTCAGACTGAAGCGAGTTGAAGACACATGACAATAAAATGCTATGCATGATCCTGGATTGAATCCTTTTGCTGTAAAGGATGATATTGGGACTATTAGTGAAACTTGAATGGAACATGAGGATTCAATAACAGTAATGTATTGATGTTGTTTCCTGATTTTGATGGTGAGATTACTGTAAAGAGAAATAATCAGAGAAAAGAAACAACTATTTATCTATCTACCCAAGACCTGCTACTTCTCTGGTATTCTCCATCTTATTGGGTGTTACCACCATCTATTCAGAAATACAAGCTTGTAATGAGGGAGTCATCCTTGATATCTTTCTTATAACCTAAAAGTCCATTTGGAACAACCTAAATATCTACTGATAGACCAATAATATTTTGAAACATCTATGCCTTGGAATATTATATTGTTATTCAGAGGAATGAAGTACATCTGTGCAATATAAAAATAAAAGGAGAAAGTTGTGAAATAGACTAGAAGATCCCCAATCTTGTCAATTTTTATACCTGCAAAGACCAAGTGTGGTGAAGGATATATTCCAAAATGTTAAAAATATTATCTCTTTGGGATGAAATTATGAATTTTCTTCTTTACTGTTTGAATTTTTTAGGGTGATGCATTTTAAAAAACACAATAGGGACTTCCCTGGTGGCGCAGTGGTTAAGAATCCGCCTGCAATGCAGGGGACATGGGTTCGAGCCCTGGTCCGGGCCACAGCTACTGAAACCCGCGTGCCTAGAGCCCGTGCTCCACAACAAGAGAAGCCGCCACAATGAGAAGCCCGCGCACCGCAACGAACAGTAGCCCCTGCTTGCCGCAGCTAGAGAAAGCCCGCGTGCAGCAACGAAGACCCAATGCAGCCAAAAATAAAAATAAATAAAAAATAAAATAAAATTAAATTAAATTAAAAATTTAAAAAATTAAGAAAAATTTAAAAACACAATAAAGATATTTTACTTTTGAAGAATCATTTAATATAAGAGATATGGAAGAGACTTAAAAAGGAGATAGAAGTTATTCACCTTCAAGGAACTTCAAATCTAATAGGACAATGTAAAAATTGTATATGGTACAGAATACTTATAATAACAAGAGGAAACACAAATTTACAAGCAAACTGCAGCTATAAAAAAGAATGAGGACATAAGAAAGAAGAAAGACTGGACTTCCTTGGTGGTCCAGTGGTTAAGAATCTGCCTTCCAATGTAGGGGACACAGGTTCCATCCCTGGTTGGGGGACTAAGATCCCACATACTGCGGGGCAACTAAGCCCATGCACCACAACTAGAGAGAAGCCCGTGCGCCACAACCAGAGAAGCCCATGCACCGCAACCAAGACCCAGCGCAGCCAAAATAAAATAAAATAAAATAAAATAAAATAATTTTAAAAAGGAAAGAAGAAAGACTGATACTGGCGGACTTGGACAGACCGAACAAATGGGGCACAACTGGAAAGGTCTTGGCTACGTGATGGATTTTGAAGAAAAGAGGCTCATGGGAGGCAGAGGAAAGGCTGTTTTCTGAGAGTGGGGGAGTCGGTACCTGGTTCAGAGATTTGAACCAGGGTGAGGGGCTAGAGGGAGATGCTTAGCTGGCATGAGAGGCAGTTTTCTTCCTGAGTTTTTGTCTTTCCTTTAACTTCTCTCATTTTTGATTCCTTCTTCCCCACTGTTCAGGGCCCTAGGGGTAAAACGTACCCCCTATTCACTCCAAGGAAAGCATGGACAAAACTGCCTTAATAGAGTTGAAAGAGTTAATGGGAACAAAAGTTATTTTATGAAAAACCAAGGGAATATATAAAGAAAATAATGTCTCATAATACAACGTAAAAACAATTAAGCCACCTATGTCTGGTTTCTTATTCCAAAAAATTCTGTAAAAACATCTAAGACCTCTACATAGCCCTAAGTTTCCCTGCTCTTGAAATAATTTCACGCTAACTCTTAAAGGCCTAGCATAACTTTGCAGGTACCCGGTCTGTTTTCCTATCCTCCCAGTTCCTCTGCCTGCCTCTTAGTCATGTGTTCTCTGGGTGCCATCTTGTTTCCTAGTGCAGGGAAGCTGGTCCAACAAATACATCTTGCTCCACGCAGGGACAAACACCAGCTCCGTTAAAATTCAACCTGCTGGAATCTCTGAAGCCTCTCATTTTCTCCCAGTACAAGTTAGCATACGGGCACACCTAGTTCACAGCTGAGCTTTCAGGCAATACGGATGGACATCTTTAAGCCCTTCCTACTTAAGTCTTTGGCTCTACCTACTTTAGAAACATTCTGTGATGATTCACTCAAATGAGTCCCTACACACAAGGAAGGGTCTTGTAAAATCTGCCTATTATAGTTTCACAACCTGATAATAACCACATAGTAAACATACCATTCATATAGTATGAATTAGTACATTTACAGCAAGAGGAAGGTCATTCTCATTTACCAAGTGAGGTGGTAAAATCTTGCCTGGAGGGCACATGTTGGGGAGGCTTGGGAGTAGCTTTGCAAGCAGGTAAAAGCCGGAGATCTTCTTTCCAGCTATTCTCTCAACTAGGTGGTTTACAGATTGAAAAAACAATTAAGTGAATTCCACCTCAATAAATTGTTTTAAAAAATTGTGTCTGTATCCAACTCAACATAGGGATAGCTAAAAAACCCACCTCAAAATATAAGTAGATTAAATTCCTTTGGTTAAAGTAATTCTGTTTATAATAGTTTCAGGGGGAAGTTCATTTTGTACTGGGCTTATGTGAGAGTGGTTTTTGTAAAGATTTTTCTAAGACAAGGGTCTACAACAGGTGTAACCTCAGCTCATGATAAGTTTTTGAGCTTCTGTTATGCAAGACCCTTGGGAAATACGTTATGGGGCCTGAGACCTAACACCACCAAGAAACCATTTTATGTCCTTGTGGGAGGCGTATAAGATGAATAGACTTTATTATTAACTTCACAAACTCTTTTACTTACTAAGTGCTTAGTATTGCATGAGTAGTAACTCGTGTAAGCCTTCTAACAGCTCTCTGAGGCAGGACTATCATTAGTCCAGTAAAGCCGAGGCACAGAGCGGTTGAATGATATACCTCAAATCTCACTGCTATTAAGTGGCAGAGTCAGGATTTGAACCCATCAGTACAGTCAGGCTTCAGAGTCGACATTCTTTACACATCATGTTGTGGCGCGCTTATCTACTGGGATTAAGCAGTGGAACTCCAAGATCTGAACACCCTTCCCAGAAGAGAGGCTGACAGTTGCAATAAAGGAAGAGAACAAACAATGTCTACATATTTCCTGTTAAAAGTAGGTCTTTGTTTAGAAATCACACATGCTTTTTATGTTAGAATAGGGATGCACATCCTCTCAGGTCCCAATGTGTCCCCCCGTGACAGGATAGGGCCGTGGGAGGACCATTTCTGCTCTGAGGAAAGTGGTAAACAAGAGGCAGACCATCTTCCCTCATTGACAGATGCCCCACTATGGGTATGGGCTGCCCCCTCTGTCCTCTACCCCCAGTCCCAGTGAGCTGCCCAGTTTGGGGGCGAGGGATCATTCAGATAATGGAAGAATCCCACCCTGAGGCAGAGGATAGGGAACAGTGTGGATATTGCTTGGGGCTGCATTTAATAGGAAATGAAGGGAATGTAAAATTATTTTGGTCAGTTTTAGTCTCTAAGGCTCTATAATTACCTTATTGCTATAAATGGAAATGGAAGTACCATCTGGACCAGATGGAGGAGTAGTGTCTCTAATTTTGCCAGTCCTTAAGAAAGCCACGCTGAATGTATCAGCCGAAGCTTAGGAAAGTCTTTATTATGAGGTGGTATACTCATGCCACACAGTCTGTCTGGAATACACTTTAGATACTATTCAGAACGTTTAGAGTCATAATTTTTGCCCTCCCATTATATCTTACTATGGAAACAACATGTATGTATTAAATATGATTATTGATAATGCCTTTGTCATAAAGGTTTTTCTATGGCTACACAATTATCTTCACCTGTTCTCCTCGCTACTGAGCAGAGGAGTTTTTAGAGCAGGTGAGTTGAGTTTTATTTGAGAGATTGAAGTAGAGCTTTAAAGGCATTTGATGAAGACACAGGTATCAAAAGAAGAAAAGAATGAGCTCTGAAAAGTCTGACTACTGCACTCAAATAGGATCAGGTGCATGGTTAGGGATATCCAGTTCCTTTTATTTCTACTTATGTGGTCGACCGCACAAACTGTCCCATAAGCAACAGAAGTCCCATGCTCTCCTGCCATCAGCAAAGATGGCTAAAGCAGCAGCTCCTTATTGCTTCTGACCCACACCCTGAGTTTCTTGGGAAAACATATGTTCAGAAGGGGCTTCCTATTAGGGGCAAAGGGCTGTATTGGCCCCTTTTGAGGGCAACCAGAAAAAAGGAAAGATCTTCTCAGTAAATATGGGTGAGAAGGTAAAATGGGAGTCAAATCACCACATTGTGGAATGACACATGACCCCCTTCATAGTCCAAAGACACTGGCATCTTCCTGGGTCTGTCTTAAGAGATGTCACTGCAGAGGTGGGTGAGACTTTGGTAGACCCCTACAGCCTTTTTCAGGTTTTAGTTTAAACCACTCTTTCCTTTTCCCAGATTCTTTGACAACGCCAAGCCCCCAGTAGCCATTAAAGGCCACCTCCATGTCCCAGTAGTGCCTGCCTGACAAAATCCCACAGTGCCCAGCACACAGAGAAAGGAGAACCTCTCTAGGTTGGAAGGCACAGATAGTTTTTTCTGTGTTTATTCTTCTCACATCACCTACTGCTTGGAGGTATGCACTGGCAGTTTCTGGGCCCAGGATCACATTGTCTGGGGAGAGGCCACCAGAGGGAGTGCTGGGTGGGCGGCTTAGGGCAGGGATGAGGTCAGTTTGGGAGAGCAGCCTTGAGTCCAAAGAAGGCTGTGCCTGGGGCGGTGCCCTCCACATCTCTGCCAGGGAAGGGGAGCCTGCCTGCCCCAGGTTTGTACGAGCCCACTAGCCATTAGAGGACCGCGTATCTGCAGCAGGCCTTACTTTTCCTCTCTCAAGACAGGGAAAACCTGGGGGACCCATGTGTGGCCCAGTTCAGCATGTGCCTCAGAACCACCTGCTGCGCCTGGTGAGGAGGGCAGGGCAAACAAGGTGCCAAAGGTATAGAGTTTAAGGAGGAGCTTGCTCTTAGGGTCGGGTAAGTGCCCCCTTCCCTGAGTTCTGGCCCTTCTCCCGGCACTGGGCTGAGTGGTCAGGAGCCAGCCTTTCTTAGGCTTAATCTTTACTGCCATCCTGAGGCCGCTGGCCAAACTCAGCCTATCAGCTCGCCCAGACCCACTGCTCATCACTCACCCCTCGCTTCTCCCTCCTCCGGGGGCCTGATTCCTCTCTCTCCACGTGCATGTCAATAACCCTACCCAGGTGCTTTCCTTACGTGTGTTGAAACACTTTAGGATGACAAGGAATGTGATAAGGGGCCCTGACTGGCACCCTCTCTGCACACTCAGGGCAGCTGACTGCTGACAAACCTGTCTCAGTCTCCAGGGTTTGCCAGGCATATTATCCCTTCTCCCTTCCATAAGTAACACAGTCTGGTGCCCATTTAGATGCCTCACTGGGCTTGTTATTCTGAGCAATTTACCTCCCGTCTCCTCCAGGGCAGTCGACAGGTTCTTTAGGGACAGAAAAAGGAAAATGCTTTGAGCTCCCAGCCAACAGGTGCTTTCCACATGTATCTTCTCTTCACACTAAGAAAAAGTCAGGGCTGCTTTCCAGCTGCAGGGAGAAGCCTGCTTCCCTCCTCTGTTCCTAGACCGACAGTGACCGCCCCAGGGGGAAGCAGGACTTTTCATCACCTTTTAGCTCCTGTGGGATATCCCTGAGTTGTTCACCCCTCCTGGAGAAAATGTTGGTTCTCTTGCCCAGTTCAGTTAATTTGGAGACTAATGGTTTAGCTTTTTTTTTTTTTGTGGTACGCGGGCCTCTCACTGTTGTGGCCTCTCCCGTCGTGGAGCACAGGCTCCGGACGCGCAGGCTCAGCGGCCATGGCTCACGGGCCCAGCCACTCCACGGCATGTGGGATCTTCCCGGACCGGGGCACGAACCCGTGTCCCCTGCATCGGCAGGCGGATTCTCAACCACTGCGCCACCAGGGAAGCCCAATGGTTTAGCTTTAATGTTTTCACCTCTAGGAATAAACACAGACTTTTTTGCAAAACAAGGATGAGTGGATTTACTTCTTAGGTATAAACAGGAGGGCGAACTGCACATTCTGCTCTCCAGAAGTGGCATCTGGAGGAGAAGCATGCAACCTAGGAACAAGCCCTCCCCTCACATTTGCAAGGCTTGGAGGGAAAGGACAAATGGAGGCCCACACACCACGTGTCTACATCTTCAAAAGTTATAGATCAAGCCAGGGAACTGCTTAATAAAATAAGTTGTATCCTCCTACTTTGACATGTATACTTTCATATTAACTTAGAAGGTCAAGTTCAACTTGAGAATCCTTGGACTTCTTGGACTTCTGCCCAGGGACCTGGCAGTTCAAGGAGTGCCTGCCCAGCCATTCCCACCCCCCTTCTCTTCCCGTTGTGGCTTTGCTCTGCACCGAGGGGCCTGTGCCCACACATGTGGACACACCAGTCTGCATGTCTGAGCTCCATCCATATGTTGCCCTTGGCGACCCTTGGGTTTTGGGAGCATTAACCAGAGAAGGAGACAATGTAGTAGTCCCTGGAAGTAAGCTCAGGGCTGTTTGGGCAGGAAATTTGGGGACTGTTGTCTAGAAGAGGGGGCTGGGGCTTGGTTGTGTGTGTGTATGTGAAAATATCACTTTGGTTCTGAGGGAGGGCAGCTCCCAGTGGAGGGCCAGAGAGGGGACTTTTAATAGGGCCTAAGGCAGCAGTGCCTCTTGCCCAGGTGCAAGGGCAGTACTACCAGGAAGAAACAGCCCCTGTACCAGGACCTTCCTCTTCTATGGAGACACGGTCTTCTCCAAGACCTTGCCCTCACATGTGCTCTGGATCACCAGGGAAGAGGCCAGTAGGGAGAAAGTGGCCCTAGTTCTATGCTACATGGACCCAAGTCTACAAGGAATTCAGTGAACCACCTTCTTATCAACTCCCAGGCCTCCAGCGACTGCTTATGACTAATGCCTTTGATTGGAGCCCCTAACCCAATGGAAAAAATGGCCATTCCCAGGTTCTATGGGATCCAGCCAAATGCCTTGTATGGAAAGGAGACGAGGGTACATGGAGTGTTGTTAATTATGTCAGAGCCTGCCAGGTTAATTGTTCTTGTCTGGACCATTTTACTCTCTGGATAAAGAAGCAAAAGCAAGACATCTGATGACACCACTGTTTTTCCCCCTTGGCCCATGTCCCTTCACATACCAGTTTAAGATGTTCCTGCTATTCTGTAAAGAAAACAAAGAGGGCTCAGATACTCCCCAAATGCCAGCCCAAGTCCTGAATGAGACTCCATGACTTTTCCTAGATAATCCACAGCTTCCTTAACAAAGTGGACCAGCATTCATCGTGTGCTTTTGTTTTATAGGCTGTTCTATGACTGGAAAGAACCTGCTTATTGTAATTCTCTCTTGTGGGATTTACAGAGGTGTTGTCTGTTCTATTTTCCTGACTCTTTCACACATTTATTTAACTTCATTTATTACTTGGCAAGAACATTTTGTATTCTAAATCTTAATCATATAAGAAAGAAATATTCTCCAACAGACACAGCTGTCAGTGTACTTATTATGGCTTTATTCATTTAAAAGGTGGGGTTTCTCCCCCTTGGTAGTTCTCCAGCTTTTAAAATACATTTCCTCTGTGAAGCCCTAGAAATGGCTCATAAAATTGGTGTGTTTGAGTTTGTGGGCTTCCAAGGGTGCAAAATGCTTTCTTCAAGGAATAAACTCAAGTTTGTTATTGCTCCAGAGTTTTACAAACTATCTTCTTTGCAAGGGAGGGACAAAAGTACATTCTAGTTTTTGTTTTTCTCAATTGCTGACTCCTAGGTTGGTCCCTGATTTCCATATCTGTCTTTGACCTCAGGGAGTTTTGGGGCCCTTCCAAACTCTCTTCTGGCATTTTTTTTGGTGCGTGTGTGTGTAAAATCTACATAATGCATAATTTACCATTTTGAACATTTTAAAGTGTACAGTTCAGTGGCCTTCACTACCTTCACAATGTTGTGTAACCACCACCACTATTTCCAGAACTTTTTATCGCCCCAAACAGAAACTCCGTACCCATTAAGCAATAACTTCCCATCTCCTGGAATTTTGATCCTTAGCTTGTGCAGTGTTTATGCTCCTTAGAGCCAAGGAACCTGACTTGAAATATTTGCTCTGCCCCTTACTAGCTCTGGGATGTTTAACAACTTGCCTGATCTCTTTAAGTCTTGGTTACTCATCTGCAAAATGGAGCTAATTAGAATCAGAATAACAGCCTTCACAGAGCTGTTATGTGCACATAGTACCACACACAAAGGAACATCATCAGCCCTCAATAAGCATGTTGTCTTCTCCTTGTTGTCAGTGCCTCATTGCATCAGATGAGGATTTTCTGCTATTATCCCTCAAATCCCTAGATCCTCACTGACACCTGGGCTAGACCTGGCTTCCTCTCTACCCCTGAGGCAGGGCTAGGAGGGGATAAGGGCATTTCTTAATCTTCCCAATAATGACTAACATTCGTCAAGTGACATTTGTTAAAAAGAGGAAACTCAACACAGAGACAGGTGCTAAGGAACGTCAAGAAGGTCTCCCAGCTTGTAGGTGAAAGACGGGATTTGAATGCAGTCTGGCTTCAGGGCCCATGTTCTCAACCACTGGACTCTAAGGCCTTGATGTGCTTCTAAGCATCTGGTGACGATGGTGGCAGAAGCAGAACTTGGAGAGGGAATTTCAAGCTCACCCAGCAAGTCAGTGGCACAGCTAAGAAGACAGTCTGTATCTTCTGACTTGCCACCTGATGCCCCAGCCACTGGCTCTGGCTGTGCTGCAGGGGTAAATATTCTAAGAGTGTTATGTCAAAAGTAACCAGGGGGGCTTCCCTGGTGGCGCAGTGATTGAGAGTCTGCCTGCCGATGCAGGGGACATGGGTTCGTGCCCCAGTCCGGGAAGATCCCACATGCCACGGAGCAGCTGGGCCTGTGAGCCATGGCTGCTGAGCCTGTGCATCCGGAGCCTGTGCTCTGCAGTGGAAGAGGCCATAACAGTGAGAGGCCCGCGTACCACAAAAAAAACAAAAACAAAAAACAAACAAACAAACAAAAGTAATCAGGGAATCAGGTAATCAACTTCCCCTTCGAGGCCTGAGTCTTTAGGGAGCTTTTAGACATGAACAATACCAATGGCTTTCCTCCTGGAGTATTGCTTTGATGGCTTCCCTCATATATCTTCCAAACCATATGGCTGGAGTTGCCTAAGGATGAATGTCACTAGCCACCTACCCACCCACTGCCACCATCCTGATGGTCAGTCCTCCAATACATCCCATCTTTAAAACTTTATTGACCGAGCGTGGGTAGTTGAGGAGTAACTTCTCATTTAAGACATTGTTTATATTTTCATGGTTGTTTCTTAAAATGGCTTTGTTGAAGTCCCTTAGTTGGGACAGAAGACTTTTTCCCTTATCCTCTAGGAACTGATAGAGTTTCTCAAGCTCACAGGTGACTTTCTGTCATTCAATTTCTGTTTGTTTCTAAATTAGAGACAAGGGGTCACATGAACACTGAAGTAATCACATGCATTCTTTCCTTTTCATCATTTCCCACAGATGCTATTCTATAATTTCTTCTTTGTTTGATTCTATTCCCATCACATACCCACTGTAAAGGAATTTAAAAAGGGAGACAAAACACAAATATATTTAGAACTTTAAAGTGTATATCATGCAATGTAATTTCAAACTGAGTTTTTGCAACTCCAAGGCTACCTTCAGTGATCTTAAGCGATAATCTTAATAGCTTCTCAGAAAATTAATTTTAAT
The DNA here is from genome assembly GCF_002837175.3 of Physeter macrocephalus. NCBI lineage: Eukaryota > Metazoa > Chordata > Mammalia > Artiodactyla > Physeteridae > Physeter > Physeter macrocephalus. Next base: position 146,259,438 of record NC_041224.1, read on the forward strand.
TCACCTTAGTTCAAAAATAGATGCTCCCATATATTTCTAAGGGAGAATGGGACATGTCATGAAGTCAAGAACACGTGTCTGTGGGTGTAATTATGAAAAGACTGGGAATGAGTAAGTTATTCTGTAAAGCATGTGGGTGTCTGCTTTGTGGTTCAGTTCCTTGGCTCTGGAGTTGGGCTCTAGGGAAGTATATGTATCTTAAAACGTGAAAATGGAAAGAGTTCAAGGAACATGACTGGTTCTACTGCATCCAGACTCTATCCTTGACAAGTATCAGAGTGACTGCAGAATGGAGAATGAAGAGGGAATACAAAAGGCAGAGGGCAGGTGCTTCGGAGAGCTAACCTGCTTGGATCAGGAGGGCGTGTGCTGAGAGGTAATTAGTAGATAATTAGTAGCAGACATGAGATAATTATTTATCACCAAGAGCTGACGTATTGGGAGCAGGAACCATTTGAACCACAAGTGGTAATAACACTTTTTAAAAATAGCCCAAATATAAAACGCTCAATTAGAAAAAATTCAGAATCAGTAACCGTTAAGGTAGAGAAACGGTACTCAACTTGTATTTACAAGTAACTTTTTTTCTTGGTCTTCTTCTAAGTCAAGCATTGGCAAACTACTGCCTGCTGGCCAAGAACCACCCACACCACCTGTTTATGTTTGGCCCTTGAGCTAAGAATGGTTTTTACATTTTTTAATGGTTGAAAAAAATCAAAAGAGTATTTTGTAACGTGAAAATGATAGGAAGTTCAAAGCTCAGTGTTCATAAATAAAGTTTTATTGGCACACAGCCACGCTCAGTAATGTATTGTGTGTGGTTGCAGAGGTCAGTAGTTGCACAGAGACTAAACGGCCCTCAAAGCTTAAAATATTTATTAGTGGGCCATGTTCAGAAAAAAGTTTGCCAGCTCTCAGGCAATTCTTGCAAAGTGGGCAGTTAGTAGCTGTTCCCCAAGAAATGAGTTCCATTGACAAATAAATTGGGAAGTGCTATTTTAAATAAAACCAAACCAGTTTCTTTCTTTTTTTTTCTGCCGCAGCGCTGGGCATGTGGAAACATTTCCCAGACTAGGGATCCAGCCAGCACCCCCTACAGAGGAAGCGTGGAGTCTTAACCACTGGACCACCAGGGAAGTCCCAAAACCAGTTTCTTTAATAAAGTAATGCTACAAGGACAGCTACAAAAAAAAAAAAAAAAAAAAAAGTTGGGAGGAGGGAAGCAGAGTATTTGGTGTTTCTCAAACTTATTGTCCTTGGAATTTTTTTTCTTTCTCTTTTTCAGATGGGCTCTTCTGTGGGACTAATGTTCCAGGGAATATGACTTGGTAAATATTGATGAAAAGTAATTGGTGATTTATACACACACAATCGAGGAAAAAAAATCCTGCTACTTAAAAAACTGATGGTAGGGCTTCCCTGGTGGCGTAGTGGTTAAGAATCCGCTTGCCAATGCAGGGGACACGGGTTCGAGCCCTGCTCTGCGAAGACCCCACATGCCGTGGAGCAACGAAGCCCGTGCGCCACAACTACTGAGCCCGTGCGCCACAACTACTAAGCCCCAGCGCCTAGAGCCCGTGCCCCGCAACAAGAGAAGACACTGCAGTGAGAAGCCCGCGCACCGCAAGGAATAGTAGCCCCCGCTCACGGTAAATAAAGCCCGCAGCAGCAACAAAGACCCAATGCAGCCAAAAAAACTGATGGTAGAATTTCTCTCAGAGGGAAACCTGTTTTTTGTTTCACAAAACATTTTCTAGGTCATTTGGTCATGAAAAGTTAGGTTCCGGGAATTGGATCTGGAAGGTGGAAAATGGAAACAGAGTGTTAAATAACTCTGCATAACACAGAGAGGACAACTTGGGGTTTGGGGGCGGGCACGGAGAAAGGATTGAGAGGTGAGCAGGAAAAGACGGAGATGAGCAGGCTCCATGGGAGTCAAGAAGAATCAAAGAAACGTGGTGAGGAATGTTGACGGTCAGAAACGCCCTGAACGACAGCTGGGACCGACTGTGGAGTTTGTGGAGCCCGTTTTGCAAAATGAAAATGTTCAAAATGCAGCAAAAGGTTACGTTAGAGGTACTAAAATATAAAGCCTTTTTTCTTTCAACTGCAGTCTCTCTCTGTCTCGCTGGTTTTAATTTGCTATTTAACCCGTGTTCCCTCATGCATAGGGGACTCCACAAGTGCAGATCCTTGCGGGCACCCGGATTCGGCTGCGACTCGGCGCGTGCGCATGCCGCCCACCGTCGGTAAACTCCGCGTTCCGGACCTGGCCTGGGCCAGGAAGTCAGACCAAGCTTTTCCAGTTCCCACGTGCCCACCATCCCACCCCGCCGTGGACAGGTGAGAGGCTGGGGGTAGGTCACAGGGTGAGGGTGGGAAGGGGGGGCCTGGGGTACCATGCAGAGGTGGGAGGTAGTTGCAGGGGATGGGGATTGGAGTAGGGGTGCAGCTGAGAACCTGCCCCAGGAAGGCAAGGAGTTGGCGGGAGGACTGCGAGTGAATCCCAGACGCATGCTCTGTTGATCCATCAGACTTCACTTACAAGAGCACAAATTCAGAGATAAAATTTCAAGAATTTTGAAAGATTTTCAAAGGCAAGTGACCACAAAGCATGAAACCCTAAGTGCAGGCCCCTCTGAGCACCGGTGCTTGTGGGACAGCATTAGTTGTACGCGTGTGAAGCCAGGCCTGGCGCTGCGTAATCACGTCTACTTTCTGAAAAGAAATTACTCCACACCCTTGGTAAAAAAGTGTTGGGTCATCAGTTGCCTTGGCAAATTAAATGCAAAAAGGACCGATTTCCTTCTTTGGGTCCATGCCAGCAAAGGGAACAAAACAGTAGTAAGGAGGCAGGGCCAGAAGGAGACTCAGGTTTCAGCATAAACAGGAAATTGGACCAGAGGTGGCCATGAGAACACAGTCCCAACTAGGAGCATGTGGACATTTTTGCTTTCCAACCATGCAAGTGACCAGAGCCAGCTGGAAGGCTTGGAAACAGACAGATGGCCCACACTTGGGCTTCCCATAGTAGGACTGATGTTTTATGGGGAACGTGTTGAAAATATGTAAAAATCATCTGAGGATATTTAATAGTCCATTTTTACTGTGTTCATTTCCCTATGCTAGAAGTAAATCTAACTGTGGTCTTGTGCTCCCTGAATTTGTCACTGTTAATCACTGGTGACAGGAATCAGCAGAAAATGATGGTGATAGATCTTAGTTCAAGTTCTGGTTCCTACTTCATACCTCAACTCCCTTGTGACTTGGGGGAGAAACTGGCCATAGGCCAAGAGGCACTCTTCTCAAATAAAGAATACATAATGCATCTTTTCCAGAAAAAATTCCAAGACCGGGGGAGCAGATCTGCTTCTGCCCAATCAACCTGGCTTTGATCAGAATCGAATGATGGAGAATATGGGGGAAGAGAGGCAGTGACCATATCTAGCTCACTTGCCCAGCTGACAGCATTGAGTAAATCAGTAATGAATGACTGATATAAGCCACTATTTATTGAACACTTTCCAAGTATCAGGCATTCTGCCAAGCCATTCTCATGTACCATCTCACTTAATTGATTCTACCAGGTAATTATCCCCTGTATTACAGATGAGAAAACCGAGGCTCAGAGAGGTTACACTTGTATACAATAATGCAGCCATAAGTGCCAGAACCCTGATTCAAACCCAGGTCTGTCTGCTTGCTAAGCCCAACCTAATCAGTCATATCTAAGAAAGTGAGCTTCTACTGGCTTTTGCTGAGAGGTGAAGCTCCTTTTACTCTTTCTTAAGTGTACATATCCAGAAGGTCCTGAAGCTGCTCAGATATTTTGTTAACTGTAGTAACCTGAGATAAATCACTTTTCCAAAACCAGACATAAAATAGTAGAGGGGATTGATGGCATTGGTATCTAATGTTATTTGTTTGATTTAAAATGTTTTATCTCAAAGATTGAGGACTGAGGTCATATCTCTCATGCCTCATTTTATCCTCAGTGTCTTACACATAGCAGTCGCTCAATAAATACTGGAGAACATAATGCTTTGAGAAGAATCTTAAGATTGTTGTTCATCTTCTTGAAACTTTTGGTAGCTAGTATGATAAACAGCTGTTTTAGGACAGGGAATAACACAGTAAAAGTGACTTGAAATGAAAGAGTAAACATTTTTTTTGAAAAGTTATCTACCCGCCCTCTTCGTTGTGTAGCACTGTGACAGCTCCAGAGGGGCCAAATGGCCAGTCCAACTCTCCTACTCAAATCTCTGCAGCTGACTCGCCTGCTATTTCACTGAGGTTACAGAAGCCATTCACTCTCAGTCTAGAAACTTGGGGTTTGTCTTCTCCTTCAAGTTCCACATGCACCTGTCAGCAAGATCTATCATCTAAGTTATCTATCGAATCTGTTCCTTTCTTCCCTTTCCCACTGACACTGCCTGTTTTTACAAAATCAGATTTCTCATTGAACTGTTGCATTAGTCCCCATGCTCCAGTGTACTCTGCACACTTGGGTGTGTTATTTCTAAAATGAAAAGAAGGTGCTGCCTCCCCTCTGCTGAAAATCCTTCAAGGCTCCTAGAGCAGCATACCCAGAAGAACTTTCTGCGACAGTGGCAATGTCCAGTATGGCAGCCACTAGCTGTATGTTGAGTACTTGAAATGCAGCTAGTGAGTGTGGACTGAGTTTTTCATTTTAATGAACTTTAAGTAATTTAAATACCCATACGTGACTAATGGCTGCTGTTCGGACAGCATAGCTTTGGGACGACACACAAGTTACTTAGCGTGACCCACAAGGCCCTCATCGGTTTGCCCCTTTGCCCTTTTCCTATCCTCATTTTCCGTGGCTCACCACTCCACACTCTGAGCTCCCAACTGAACTGCTTGCTTTTTTCTATATGCACATACTGTGTTCTTTCATGCTGTTTCTTCTCCTGGAATGTCCTATCCTGCTTTATTTGCCTGGCAAAGTTCCTACTCAACTTACAAGATTCAGCTCAAATCCCTTTTCCCCTGTGAGGCCTTCCTGTACAACTTTAGGATGAATTCATATTTCTCCTCTGGGCTCCCACCAGGGCCCTCACACAACTCCAGGGGGCACCATTTACACTGGAGCCTATGTGAATGGTACCTTCTGGATTTGTGCAGTGCATGGTATATGCAGCCCTCATGGTGGTCAAAGTCCAAACTTATATACATGTTGCTATTTTGATGCAATACTTTTATTGAGGACATTGATTTATTCATGAGGCACTGGGTTTGGCTTGCATATAACTGTAGTCTTTTGTTTCTATGTCCTATTCCTGTGCCACTCTGTGAGTCCTGCAGGAAGTGATCTTGTATCCTAAAAACCTGGCTTAGTGCCTGGCACATAGTAGAAACTCAATAAATATCCTTCAAAGCAGGGGCTGGCAAACTACAGTTTTTATATAGCCGGTGAGCTAAGAAGAGTTTTTACATTTTTAAATGGTTAGAGAGAAATCAAAAGCAGAATACTATTTTGTGACATGTAAAAATTATGTAAAATTCAGATTTCCATGTCCATACATAAAATTTCATTGGGACACAGACACATCATTTATTTAAGTATTGTATGTAGCTGCTTTGGCCTCACGCATGCAGACTTAAGAAGTTGCAACAGAGATCATGTGGTCAACAAAGCCAAAAAGATTTACTATCTGGACCTTTACAGAAGAAGTTTGCTGACCTCTGTGTCAAAGGAACACAGAAACAGACTCCTTCCCCCTCAGAGCTCAGATACTCCTTCTCCCATCTTTTCCTCCTCACCACCTGCTTCCGAACAGGATGTGGCCCTGGTGCTTGCCAAGCCCCACATTACAGATCCTCACTCCCTGGCCTCCTCTGGTACCTTGACCCATCAATGGTGCTGCTGTCTCTTTATTCTAGGTTATTCTTGCCTCACACTGTATGCGCCAGAAATATCAGATGGCTCGAAGTTCCCCCCAAACATGTATTTTCGGCCTTTCCTTGATAGTCTTAATACACAAGATTCCTCTTTTCCCTCCTCCCAGTTTTTAATCCTCCCCCGCACCGCAAACACATATATATCTGCCTGGGGATCTTCTGGGACCCAGAGCAGATAAAACAAAACTCCAGGAAATCTTTCTCAGTCCTTCCCTGTCTCAGATTCAGTCACTGCTCTCTGAAAGTTCAGACTCTTCACATACTTGGTCTAGTAAATACCACATTATGTCCTAGTGAATAGTGTGTGTCTAACACGTTTCCTGCATTTCATTCATGAACCGACTCATGCAGACGTGCCAGGCCCCGTGCTACGTGTTGTGGTTGAGTCAGATGTGGTCCTTGCTTTGTCTGGCTGGCTACACAGTTATTAAACATGAAAACAGGTGCATAATTATACACTGTGAGAAGCGTCGTGGAGGAAAAATAGGGTGCTTTGAGGAGCATTATCTGACAACCATGTGAGAGACATTCAGAACTGTTGCCTGGATTGGTGCTGAGTTGAAAGAGATGGCCCGGTCAAACCCTTTCCTTTGCAGTGAGGAACTGAGGCACAGAGATGTTACATGGCTCGCCCAAAGTCACCCAGCCCCTAGCAGTCAGTATAGCCACATGCAGCCCATTAATTAGTTTCATTTGGGCCACTCCAGGTCTGATGGTCTTTAGGTTACCCTGTTTACATTATTGTCCAATGAATATTCTTATCGATAGTCACGTGCCTCTGCGAGAACTTTATATTCGTGTTTTAATAACTTGCTAACCTAAATTTGATCCCAGCTAATCAGACATATTGATTAATTGGTGAAAGGTGGCCCAAACAGTGACAGTAATAATTTCCAAAGGCTTCAAAGTGTGTACCAAGCTATCACATATTCCCGCAACCTTTTCTTCCTTCCACGTTGCCCTAGTCCTCCTGGAAGCGGATGTGGATATACTTTGTTGCAGTCTTTCCCGGCAATGGCGCTGGAGAGCAGAATGGCCCCAGAAGCTCATTCCACCCATACCTTATGTGGCTGGGAGACGTCATTCCTGTCACAAGGCCTTCCTCTGACTCTCGCACGTGATGACAGTTTCACTGGAGTCAGGTGGACGTGGACTCATCAGCGGCTGGTATCGAGAAGCCGTTGGATCGAGGCAACCAAAGTGGTTTTGAGCAACACCAGGTGAGCAGACGGTGAAGTGCAAGGCTGCAGAGAAACGAGGACTTGGCCTGCTTAAAAACAGCTCTCTCACTGTGCCCCTGAGTGTGTTCGCACTGTGCAGGGTGGTGGCAAATGCACGCGTCTGGGGGCTGGGATTGAATTCTGGCTCCTCTGCTTCAGGTGGGTGACTTGGGCAAGTCACTTAGCTTCTGTGGGTCTCAGTTTCCTCAGATGCCAAGTGGAAGTACTGAGGGCCTCTGTGGAGGTTAGATGAATTCGTGTGTGTAAAGAGATTAGCAGCCAGCACAGGGGGAGGGCCCAGTGGCTAGACGGGCTCCATACAGGGCACCACTCTGCCCCAGGCACTGTCCTGTATTAACATACTTAATGCTCACAAAGCCCCTCAGAACCAGGTACCCATCCCCTCATTTTACTAGATAAGGAAACTGAAGCACAGAGAGGTTAACCCCTGTGTCCCGGACACACAGCTAGTAAGCATCAAAGCTGGGATTTGAACCCAGGCAGATTGGCTCCAGCATCCATGCCCATCAGCGCTACACTGAACGGCCTCTCAGTAAAGATGGGCTAGGGTGTGTTCTTACATTGACTGTTCCTCCCTTTTGCTTTATTTATTTTTATTTTTGTAAAAAATAAATTTATTTTTGGCTGCATTGGGTCCTCGTTGCTGCACGGGCTTTCTCTAGTTGCGGCAAGCAGGGGCTACTCTTCACTGTGGTGCGCGGGCTCCTTCTCATTGTGGTGATTTCTCTTGTTGCGGAGCACCAGCTCTAGGCATGCATGCAGGCTCGGTAGTTGTGGCGCACGGGCTCAGCCGTTCTGTGGCATGTGGGATCCTCCCAGACCGGGGCGCGAACCCGTGTCCCCTGCACTGACAGGTGGACTCTCAACCACTGCGCCACCAGGGAAGCTGCCCCTCCCTTTTGCTTTAAATTGCCAGTTCCTTCTATTCACGTATTCTATGTTTACCTTATTATCTGAGCCCAAAATTTGAGATCCGTGTTCAAAGAAACGATTTTGTGCTGCAGAAGATAAGAGGTTTAGAGGAGAGAGGCCGTTTTGAAGATGTGGTTTGGCTACTGCAAAGTTGGGGTTTCTAAAACATTTGTGATAGCTCAAGGGGACAGCAGGATAGAAATTTGAAATCAATATTGTCCTGAAAAAGCCAGCATGGTAGATGAAGATATTCTTTTCTTTGCCCTTTAAGTCCTTTAAAAAATAGTATGAGATTCAGAGCCTGCATACAGAGCCCTCTCTGAACATGAGTGGGCAGGCTACGAGGTGGGATAGGGCGCTGTGGACCTCCCCTCCCCTCCCCTCCCCTCCCCTCGGGAGTCAGGGCCCTCTCTGAGCACCCCTGTTGGCCCATTCTTTCTACCAGGAGTTCTTGGTTCTTCATTGCTCCTCCGTCCTCAAATTCCAAAGCAAACTCCTTTTCCTCATGCTGTCCAAGTGGTTCTCAAGTCCCTGGAAACAAACAAACCCAAGATAATTTTTAAAGAATTTTTTGCTTTTATTATTTCTTGTACTCCAAAATTTTCTATAACCCAGGATTCTAACCCTGTTCAAACTTTAGTTTTAGTAGATACATGAAAGGAGGGGCAGGTGATATGAGACATTCTGGGACAGCTTCGGAGTAGAGGGGGAAGAAACTGGTACCCTTGGTTGCCTCTGGGGAGGAGAATCATGGCTGGAGGAGAGGATAGGAGAGGATGATGTAGTCCTTTGTACCTTTTGAATTTTAGCTTATGTGAATGTATTACCTATTCCAAAAGAAATGGAAAAAAATTAAGAAACAAAGGTGGTGTTTGAGGCTGCACGCCTCTTCCTCTGTGAGCAGGGAAAGTGGTGCTAACTACTCTTGTTGGAATGATAATCTTCCTAGGTAGGTTGGGAGGGAGAGGCAGCTGTGGTGGACTGGCACACACGCTGCCACTTTTATGAGCCACATGACACCCTCCCCCCACAAAAAAATCACTCTTTCTCATCTCTACCAAAGGAAGTACAGCATAGAAATTTAAAACACAGACTGAGCTCCACCACTGCCAGCTGTGTGAACTTGGGCCTTTTAGCTCTTTGTGACTCAGTTTCCTCATTTGTAAAATGGGAACTAATAGTGGGGGTTGGAGGATTATAGGTTAAAGCACTTAGAATAAGGCCTGGTATATAACAAATAGTCAAACATCCATTATTACTACAGGCAGTCCTTGCTTTGCATGGTTCCAATATGTACAAACTTAAGTTACCACATTTTAAGGAACACCAGTCTCCCAATAACATGTGTCCAATTTCAGTTACCATTGTATATTAAATGTAATTGCATAAAGTACAAACTTCACGGCTAGCTCTTCATTCCTCAGATCACTACATAAACAGCAGATGCGCATCATGATCAGTGACCACTCATGTCACTTATTTTAAAGCCTATTGGTTATTAAACCAATCTGTTTATTCAATTCACGCACATCTGTTATTCAGTTCATGCACAGACAGCAAAACACTTGGTTGCGTTGCTTCCTTGTCTTCCGGTCCTAAACCCACGTGCCATTTTACAGAGGTAGTTAATCAAGAAAGAGAATTGGCCAACAAAGATGGAAGTGCAGCAAATCAATGAAAAGGGATAACACCGGAAGTAAAACTGTATGTGACCAAAAAAATCTGAAAATGGCAACGTCAAAGCAAAGGTAGGATGGGATATAAACCTGCACGGAGCTACGGTGCGAATTATATTGAAAAAGTCCAATGAATATAAAAGCAAGCTCAAGTCCCTTCAACATCTTGTAGTTTATTTTATTATTATTTTTTAACAACTTTATTGGAGTATAATTGCTTTACAATGGTGTGTTAGTTTCTGCTGTATAACAAAGTGAGTCAGCTATACGTATACATATATCCCCATATCTCCTCCCTCTGGCGTCTCCCTCCCACCCTCCCTATCCCAGCCCTCTAGGTGGTCACAAAGCACTGAGCTGATCTCCCTGTGCTATGCGGCTGCTTCCCACTAGCTATCTGTTTTACATTTGGTAGCAACATCTTGTAGTTTAAATTGTACTAGGAACAGAAAGCTGCTTATGGTTGAAATGGAGCATTTATTTCTACTTTGGATTCCGTGCAGTGTGGCAGTAACTTTTACTCCACTGTGCAAATAACTTTGCAGGATTTGAGTCTAATGTAAATGAAGTTAGAAAAAGAATAGATGGCCATAGGAATGTTGACACTGCTGCCATTACAGAGACTCTAGATGTGCAGGCAGAGGAACCTAGTGAAGGTGGGCATGTCAGTATAAATGAGGAAAGTGGTGGTGACAAAAAGGATGAAGTCTCAGAAAAGTGACATCAAAAAACATTTGAGGACTTCCCTGGTGGCACACTGGTTAAGAGTCTGCCTGCCAATATAGGGGACACGGGTTCGAGCCCTGGTCCAGGAAGATCCCATATGCCGCGGAGCAACTAAGCCCATGCACCACAACTGCTGAGCCTGCGCTCTGGAGCCCGCGAGCCTCAACTACTGAGGCCCGCGTGGCTAGAGCCCGTGCTCTGCAGCAAGAGAAGCCACCGCAGTGAGGGGCACACGCACCGCAGTGGGGAGTGGCCCCCGCTCGCTGCAACTGGAGAGAGCCTGCGCGCAGCGACGAAGACCCAATGCAGCCAAAAAATAGAATAAATAAATAAACATTTGACACTGAAGAACCCCTTAGATCTATTTCATGACATTGAATGTTCAGTGGGTAAAATGTTGGAAAGATCCAAAGGAGCATGAAAATTCATGAAGGCATGCAAATGATGCTTGCTCTGTATTGTAAATTATGTGAATAGAAAAAGAAGGCAAGCACTGTTCAAACTACTCTTGATAAGTTTTTTACCAAGTAAAAGGACACATTAACTCTCAAAATTCCTAATGTTTTAAATAACAGTGTATTATATAGAGTTACTATTTTTTCCCTCTACATTTATAATGGACAGTAAGAGCGTTTTTAATGTTTTGACAAAACATTTAAAGGTCATAGAACAATCATCATTTTTTAAAAAAAATTTATTTATTTTATTTATTTATTTTTGGCTGTGTTGCGTCTTTGTTGCTGTGTGCGGGCTTTCTCTAGTTGCGGCGAGCCAGGGCTACTCTTCGTTGTGGTGCGTGGGCTTCTCATTGTGGTGGCTTCTCTTGTTGCAGAGCATGGGCTCTAGGCACACGAGCTCAGTAGTTGTGGCACATGGGCTCTAGAGTGCAGGCTCATTAGTTGTGGTGCACAGGCTTAGTTGCTCCTTGGCATGTGGGATCTTCCCAGACCAGGGCTCAAACCCGTGTCCCCTGCATTGGCAGGCGGATTCTTTTTTTTTTTTTTTTTTTTTTTTGAACCCGTGTCCCCTGCATCGGCAGGTGGATTCTCAACCACTGTGCCACCAGGGAAGCCCTGGCAGGCGGATTCTTAACCACGGTGCCACCAGGGAAGCCCCGAACAATCCTCATTTTTCGCATTGACTATTTAGGTCAGTTTGAATGGTGTCAGCTTGCACAGTCAGTCATGTTTAGGGTCCTGCACTGCTGTGCAAAGTGAGATTACCTCTACTTCCTCATGGAAGAGTACAGAACAGCTTTTTTGTTGTGGTTGTTTTAAATTGTGGTAAAATATACATGCGTTACCATTTTAACTGGTTTTAAGTGTGCAGTTTAGTAACATGAAGTGCTCTCACAGTGTTGGACAACCATCATCTCCAGAATGTTTTCACCGTCATAAACTGAAGCTCTGTGCCTGTTAAACAGTAACTCCCCATTCCCTTTTCCCCCTTGCCTTGGTAACCACCTTTCTACTTTCTCTCTCTATGGTTTCGCCTATTCTAGATAACCTCATGTAAGTGGACTCATACAATATTTGTCCTTTTGTGTCTGGTTTATTTCACTTAGCATAATGTCCTCAAGGTTGATCCATGCTGTGGCATGTGTCAGCATTTCACTCCTTTTTTGGCGAAATAATATTCCGTTGTACATACATGCCACATTTTGTTTATCCATGAATCTGTTGATGAACACTTGGGTTGCTTCCACCTGTTGGCTATTGTGAATAATGCTACTACAGACATGGGTGTCCTATGAGAGACTTTGAAGAGTAGTTATCTCTGGAAAGTGGGGCTGGGGCTTACTCTTCCTCTGAGACCCTTCTGTACTATTTGATTTTTTTTGAAAAAAAACTATGAGCACAGGATAATTACAATAAATAGGTCAATAACGTATAATATTGGAGAATTTGGAAAATCCTACCACATGGGAGTGGGTTAAATGTGTACAGTTTGTGTGAAGGCACCAAGCTTGGAGCTGGAGTGTAGAAGGTACGTGATGGCTGCTACTTACAGTGCAGTCAGAATTTTGTATGCTTCCCTCTGGGCAGAGGGCATCTTAGTGCCCCAGACTGGCAGCAGGGTAGGGCTCAAAAGGTTGCACTAGAATTTGCTTTGGTGACCCATTTGGAGGTAGCTACCTTCCTTTTGGTCCCTTCCCAGGAAACCCAAGGCCTGGGGCTGCTCCAAAGGCACCCAAGCTTCCCATCTGCGCCCCCATCTGGGCTGGTCCTCCTCAACCACCAACACCAGGTCTCAGGCAGCATGCCATTCTCAAATCCCCTTATCAGAAAGTCCCTGTTCTGACTCCTGTGACCTCAGGGCCCTACTGATAATGGTTGTTAGTCATCACAAGTTCATGTGTTCTCGACTGGTGTATAGTTGCACTGTAAATGTAAAAAGAATTTTTTTAAGGATGACAATTCTGTGCAAAACCATTGGCACTTCTTTTCCAGTCTCCATTGCAGATACTGCTAATTGACTGCGAACATGCTGCTGAGACCAGAAAAGGCCTGAGAATCTTTCTGAAACAAAATCTAATCTCAATAATTTGGAGTTGGCACTTGCAATGAAACCTATTTGTCATCTCTGTGACACAAGGAGTGACCTTCTTGGTCTAGATATCAGGTGTTGGGACAGGGGTTTGGAAGGGAGATTTGGGGGGCATGGTTTGCAGCACCTCTGAACTCATGCCATGGAGCTAGGATCATACCTGGATAGCTCAAGCACCTGCGATCTTCTCTGATTTGAAGATATAAAGGTGACCTTGAGAAAACTGAGCTTATAGGGTGGGCCTCAAGGTGGCCACGATGAGTCCATCTCCTGATACCATGGGTTAAGTCCTGAGAGGTGCAGTGTGTCATGGCATCTCCACACCTTCCGTGTACTCTCAGGGGAGGAACAGGAAGGCTTGTAGCCCAAGTTACAGCCATGAGCAGGTCTGGGGAACTGGGCCATGATATGTCAGTGCTCTCCCCGCTTCTGTTGGCCCTTCCTGTGAATTAATAAGATCCTCAGGTCTTGCAGATCCAATCTTGGAGGGAGGCAGAGAAAATTTATTATAAGAAAAAGAACCAAGAAATGGGAAATCAAATTGTCTGCTTTTGTCAATGGAGCATGTTTGCAGTGAGTCTGGCTATACACTTCGTAGATCAAGCCGTATCTACTGAACACTGTAGATGGAGCCATTAGCTCCCTAACACTGGCTATTTTGAAATTTGTTCTTCTGGATCTTTGTTGTCCTAGGGCTGGACATGCATCTTCCATAAGGTTTAGCTGCGGAAAACCTTGTTCATTCAGATGCTTATCTACCACTCATGACAATAATAATAAAAAGAGTAACAATGGAGAGTTTACTATGTGCCAGGCACTGTGCTAAGTGCTTTATAAACATTACCTCACTTAATTCTTACAGGAACCCTAAAGGTAGGAACTACTGTCATCATTTTATAGTTGAGGAAATGGAGGTTTAGAGAAAAGACATTTATCCAAGGCAACCCCTGGGGGAAGAAGCAGAGCATGGATTTGAATCTATATGACTAACTCTAGATCCCTAACTCTTAACCACCAGGCCACTTGAAAAAATGACTTTCTCCTGTAAAGCTTTTAAGAATAATTCTGTGAACGTGATGGGCAGCTGTCTGGTGGCTTATACTGGGAAAATATTCCACTCCACTAAAACTAGGCATTGCCTGCCAGGTCCCCTCCCCCTCTCTTCCCTTCTCTTCCCCATCCCTCCTCCATCCCTCCCCTACTTCCCTTCCCTTTCTCTGATGTCTCCAGGTTAAACCCCCTTCTCATCCCTCTCCCTTAAACCCTGCTAGCCCATGTGAATGGGAATCCTCACTCTGCTCAGCTGTCCAGGCAAACCCCTCAGAGGGTGGGCCTCCTGGTGCTTCGCACCAATGGCTTTAGTCCTCCAGGTGCTTCTTTTTTTTTTTTTTTTAATTTATTTATTCATTTATTTTTAGCTGTGTTGGGTCTTCGTTGCAGTGTGTGGGCTTCTCATTGCAGTGGTTTCTCTTGTTGCGGAGCACGGGCTCTAGGCGTGCGGGCTTCAATAGTTGTGGCTCGCGGGCTCCAGAGCGCAGGCTCGGTAGTTGTGGCTCGCAGTCTCAGTAGTTGTGGCTTGTGGGCTCCAGAGCGCAGGCTCAGTAGTTGTGGCGCACGGGCTTAGTTACTTAGTTGGTCCGCCGCATGTGGGATCTTGCCGGACCAGGGCTCGAACCCATGTCCCCTGCATTGGCAGGCGGATTCTTAACCACTGTGCCACCAGGGATGTCTCCTCCAGGTGCTTCTGATAGACCAGAGATGCAAGGGCCCTGCCTCCTGCTCCAGCAGCAGCCTGGTGACATCCACAGTTCCCGGCTACCTGTTGCGTTTGAAGCTCTTGGCCTGCAGGCTCTGGTGGCACTGGAGGCAGGGAGGCAGGAGGGCGGGTGAGGCCCACTTCCAGCAGCAGATGAGGCAGGTCTGGTGGAAGCTGTGGCCACACTCTGTGATTACGGGTCTTGGCAGTAGTGGAAGCAGATGCAGCAGTGACTTCTTCCTTGGGTGGCAAGTGGATCAGCCGCGGCCATGGCAGGTTCAGTTTCCCTGTCTCCACACTCTTTTCATTGTCTCCTCTGAGCCGAAAGCTTGGCCGTGGTCTCCCAGACCAGCTACAAGTAATCTGAGCCTTTTTACTTTGGTTCCTTTCACTTTCCCAGTCAGAAGCTGCTTCTCTTGGTTCTGCAGCTTTCCTCTCAGCAGGCCTGCGGGGGGGGCCCCCTGTATCAGGGGAAGGAGACTGTTTAGGGTGGGGAAACCAGCAAGGGTTTTAGCCCCATGGCTGTTCCCCGGCCCAAGGGGCTCCCCGTTTGTCAGATCAGGATGTTGGGAAAGTGCCTTGCCGTAACTGCTGTGCTGGCCCCAAAGATGTGAACCCGCGAGAGATGTGATGGCTGCTGCCCAGAGCGATCCGACGGAGCCCACAGGGCTCCGGCTGCTCCCAGGGCTGGGGGAGGGGCCGGAAGGCTGGCTTCCTGAGAGTTACGAAGGACTCTAAGAAGTTGGCAGGGTGACATTGTCTGAGTCACATCTCAAGAGAATTTGGGAAGAGAAATGCTTTTCTAAAACTTTTCTACATGGAAAATAAGACTTTGCATTTAATAGGGAATTGGGGACAGGGGATGGTGAGGGGTGTGTGCTTTTTCAGGGGTGGCCTCACTGACAGGTGACATGAGCCTTATGGAGAAGAGAGTCAGGGATAAGGGATGAACTGGATGTCCTGGGTTCTGGTGGTGAGGGGTGAAGACGTAATTGTTATCTGGGTGGTCTT
The DNA here is from genome assembly GCF_002837175.3 of Physeter macrocephalus. Lineage (NCBI taxonomy): Eukaryota > Metazoa > Chordata > Mammalia > Artiodactyla > Physeteridae > Physeter > Physeter macrocephalus. The sequence continues at coordinate 146,275,229 of NC_041224.1, forward strand.
AGGGCTTGGAGCTCCTGCCTCTACATTGACTTCTGCCCCTGGAAAGGGAGGCTGCCTGCATGCTGGTGGGTGGGGAGGAGCCGGAGAGGTCTTGTCCTGCTTTGAAGTAGGTTCTGGAACCCTGGACTGCTGTTCGTGGGTGCTGGGAAGTGAGCCTACAAAGAGGAGATCATAAAAAGGTGATGTGCTTTACCAAGAGCTGGTGATGGCCCAACACCTTTACCTTTACCTTTCCCTGCTGACAGGGGACATCCTGGTTAAGAGGTGGGAAAGGCCTCGGGGTTGGCCACTCAGAAGCACAGCTCAACCAAAGAGAAGAGTCCTGACTGGTAGGTGCTGACTTTGGAAGGGCTGCAAGGGGACTGTGAAAGTTCAGTGAAAAGAGACAGTTGCCAACAGGGGTGTGAGAGCAGTGAGACTGCCCTTGCTGAGCCTAGCTAGCTTGTCTTACTGCTGCAGCTTTGCTTGAGAGCGAAGTGTTGAGCGGCCTGTTTCAGGAAGGAGCTCCTTATCCCTCATCACCATTCCCTGAGCACCTGCAAAGCGTTCTTTCACAGATGACCTCTGGACACACTCACAGCCCCTTCTTCAAGCTCACAAGGTAAAGACACTCGCCTGAGGCCAAACTTCCCGGGAAGAGGTGGAGCCAGCATTCAAGCCGAGGTCAGGCTGTGTCCAAAGCTCAGGTTTTTACAAGAGATACTAGGTGACCTCTCACACACAGTAAGGGAACCTGAAGGAATATGACAGGACCTGTCCTCTGGGTGGGGCTAAACATTCTCTTAGGAGACAGAAGTCACTGAGACTTCTGGCAGCAGCAGAGAGGACCAATGGAGGGGGGGTCCTTTGCTCTTTGCATTTACTATGTGTGTCTGGAGAGAAGCAGTGGCAAGAAGCTGCTGGACTTGTCCTAGGCATTTAAGGGAAGAGTGGCTGTCCTGGTTTTCACACTATCTAGCCTGAAACATCTGGACTGGAAATACTTAGTCACAAGCTCTTCTAGTACATGCAGCCACACAGAAGTGACATTCGGGACACGGCTCTTTGGACACATTCTCCCATCAATGCACTTAAGTCATGTGAGCATCCCAGGCCCCTCCGAAGGGTTTGGAGACCTGGAGTTACCTCTTACTGTGAGTTGGATTGGAATATTGGAGAAGTCAGTGTGAGGTGGACTTAGGCAGGGGGGCCCAGCCATTATCATTATAGAGGAAGAGAGACCCAGGTCGTTTCTGACAGCCAAAGAAACACCTGTTTTAGGGCAGAAGTGAGGGGTAGGATCTTGGTAACGTCAATGAAAAGATGACATTTTGTCAGATGCCGAGAGAGAACCCAGCGGAACAGATTTGCATTGCTGTTCTACATGGGTTCCTCTGGTGATTCGTGGGCCAGCCACAGAAAAAGGTGAGGTTTTCAAAAGTATTTCCTACAGCAAATTCAGTTCCACATTGAAAAATGTCCGAGAATGAGCATTTGAACAACACGACTACAGCAATATATGCTTTACTAGTTGAAAAGCTTCCCAATTTTAATTTTTTAAAATTGATTTTACAAATCAGGATAGGCAGGCAAGGAGATCCCTAAGGCCATGTGGTCTTTCCAAACTGGCTTGCAGAACAAAAAGTTTGAAGGTCTCTATCAGGAAGAGCAGGTTCGATTTCCGAGGTCTCTATTTGGGATCCCAGCAGGCCTTGTTTGTAGTGAGAGACTAACTGCCCTCTTTCCTACTGCAGGGATGGAGAGAAACGCTGTTGTCAGGCCTGCAGGCTGGAGCAGGGAGAGACCACTACCCCTGAGTCATAAATATCCTCATCCTTTCTTTTAACAAAGGTATATCTATATCCACACAGAAAAAAAGACTGGGGGAAATACCAGATGTGCATGGTGGCTCACTGTAGGTGATTTGAATTTTTTTTTTTAACACTCAAATGTATTTTTGAAAATTTCCACAAAGAATATGTGTTCCTTTAATAAGAGAAAAAAAAACCCCACATAAATACCTCTCTCAGTAGAGACACAGATGTAGAGAACAAACGTATGGACACCAAGGGGGGAAAGTTGGTGGGGGAGGGGGATGGTGTGATGAACTGGGAGATTGGGATGGACATATATACACTAATATGTATAAAATAGATAACTAATAAGAACCTGCTGTATAAAAAAATAAAATAAAATAAAATTCAAAAATAAATAAATAAATAAATACCTCTCTGAGGTGGAAAAATAACAAACATTTATGGAACACTGATTTGTAAAGTCCTTCTCACATATATTCTAATTTAATCCTCTCAACAGCACTCTCTGATGACTATTTCTATTTTGGCTTCAGAACACAAGCCTCAGGAGGTTTAGAAACTTTCTCAAGGACCCATGCAAGCCAGAGTGGAACCCAGTCTTCTCACTGTAGGTTTCCTCATCCATTAGGATGCCAGAATCTTGGGATGAGGGGACTGAGGCTGTGGAAGGAAATCTGAGGGCAGGTCGGGGGAGGAAGCAAGGGGCAATGGTAACCTCATGGGAGGTGGAGGTTGGCAGCTGCTGTTTGGAGAAGTGTGGTCGTCATTCTTCTGGTTTTATTTGGTGGGTCCCAGGGATGATTTCTGGGCTGAATAGAAAGCTTGCCCTCAGGATATTGGTCCTCTGGAGCTCCCAGCAGCTGGGTTTTGCTCTGCCTGGCTCACCTCTCTAGTTGGATACAATGGGGAACTGCTTCCCCAGGTCACGCATGGCCCCATACTTTCCTCCTTCTTTCCTGGGCCCAAGGCAGGGCTTCTTCCTTGTGTTGGACAAAGTGAGAGGCATACGGTCCAGTGTTGGCCTGCCTGCTTACCCCCTGGTCCCGGGCTCCTCCAGGAGCCAAGAGGTGCCCTCTGCTGGAGTGGAGGCTTCTGGGCTGAGGCAGGGAATCTGGAGATGAAGACAGGGAAGTGGAGTGTGAAGGAGGTTCCCTTTCAGAGCTGGAAAGAGGGAAGGTGAAGTGGACCGTTGGCTAGAGCCACCAGAGGATGCGCAGGGAACACTCCAGCTGGCAGTCCGCCCTTCTCTGTTAGATGTCAGCCTTGCTGGGGTGAGGCTGATCTGTCCCTGATCAATAGTGTGGACCAGCTGGAAGAATTCTCGAGTCCAGTTGATTGGGAAGGAAGATGAGAAGGTCTGTTTTTTTCGAGAGATAAAAGAAGTGGTGTGTTGGAGCCAGCTTCTGCCAGCTTTTGAGAGGCCAATTGTTAAATTTTTAAGCATCTTGTGAATCGTCATGTTGGTAGCTTGAAACTGGTCATAGTGGGAGTATTTCCACCATCGAAATGGACAAACGCCACAAATCAGAGCTTCTACCTGCCAGAGAATTGACTGTTAAACATTTACCTGCATATCCCTGGGCAGGAGTACCCTGTACCTCATGGTTTGGGGCTCACTTTGGCCTTTTAAGGGAGATAATGACAACGCTGTCTGGCTTTGGGCTCCTCTCTGTGATGTCAGGATGGGAAGTGGGGTCACCTTTGCCCTGTGGCTTTCATTTTCCTGTACCTAAATCACAGGGGGCAGGCTGGGCTGGAAAGGGACCTCCCGTGTCCTCTAGGCCATGTGACAGCTGGTACAATGCCTGGGACAAAGTACGTGCTCCAGAAATAGTTGTTCAAGGGGGCCGAGGGAATCACTCTCACCTATTATAATTTCATAATTTTCTTGACGGTTGTCAGCAGAGGGCACTACAGGACTAATGATGTTTGAGTTATGGTTCCCTCCGATTATCTTAAAAAAAAAAATCATTAATTTGAAAGAAACAGAAACGGACCAAACTGACTTGGTAATTTTTAGGTAAAGCACCAATTTTGAAAAAAATTGCAGTGCTCAAGTGATAGATAATAGTGAACATTGCTATAGCACTTTATAGTTTATAAAAGCACTTGACCTCCATCATCTTGTATAATTCTCAGGACAACCCCATGAAGCAGGTGGAAGCGTCACAGTGTAGTAGATACATGTGTGGGCTCTGGAGTCAGTGTCTGGGCTTCAAATCCTGGCTGTGTCAATTATGGACTCTCTGACTTTGGACAGGTCATGAAGCCTTCCTGTGCTTAGGAGGTAACACTGGTACTTGACTTGGAGGCTTGGTGTGAAATGCCAGGAGGCTCGCAAAGCACTTAACAAACTGCTTTGCAGGTAATAAGCACTCAGCAGACGTTAGCTCTTATTAGTCTTGTTACAACACCAGGCACCTGATCTGAGCGTGAAGGAAACCCTCAAGGTCGTATCATGGGTAAGGGCAAAGCCAGGACAGAAGTCCCACCTCTTCTAATACAAGGTCTCTGCCTCTGGTCACCACCCATCCCCAAACTGTCACTGCTGACAAACCTCCCAGCTGTGTTAATAACGCTCATCATTCCTGCTGGAATGCTTGAAAAGTACTTAAAAAAAATTCCCTCTGGGGCTTCCCTGGTGGCGCAGGGGTTGAGAGTCCGCCTGCCGATGCAGGAGACACGGGTTCGTGCCCCGGTCCGGGAAGATCCCACATGCCGCAGAGCGGCTGGGCCCGTGAGCCATGGCTGCTGAGCC
>NC_041224.1:146279828-146294285 GCF_002837175.3 Physeter macrocephalus
GCTGAGCCTGCGCGTCCGGAGTCTGTGCTCCGCAACAGGAGAGGCCACGGCAGTGAGAGGCCCGTGTACCGCAAAAAAAAAAAAAAAAAAAAAAAATTCCCTCTTGAAATCCTTAATCCCAAATTAATTTGCTTAGTAACTCATTTTTCTTAAGGAGCTCACAGCTAACTTCAGCCCAGTGCTCTCCAGGCCCCATGATCTGAACCTGAGCGCTCCAAATCAGGGAGGTTTACTGTCCTGAGCAGTATAACCCTGGCGTCATGAACTCAAAAGACTTCAGGGCCAGCAGGTGTAATAAGGTAGCAGTAGTGGGGATTCCGGCCCTGTCTGAAGCAGGAAGTGGATGTGCAGGATGAGTATGGCCAGATCATCTGATTTTCAACAGAAGCAAGGACTCCAGATTTTTATGTGAAATATCCCAGTTGATAAATCTTGTCAACTAATTTTAAGTTTTATAAAAATCACTGTGGGGAGCAAGTCATACATGGTTGTAGGCTGCATCCACCTGTGCTACCAGTTAGCAATCACTGGATAAGCCTTAAGGTGCAGTGGGGTAGTTGTGGCGCATGCTTCCAGGGGCAGCAAGGGCAATCCCACGGCAGTTTGGAGAGCCTTGTCAAAAGCCAGTGTATTGATATTTTGCTTAATTGATCATTTTCTCCCTTTGGCTGAGTTAAGTCTTTGCTCTTTCTGTAAAGAATCAATTCCTTGCCTGAGTAGTGTGGGAAACATCTGGATGAGAATTAGATTAACTGGAATCGATCTGCAACCCTGCGGTGTGACTCCAGGCAAGTTTCAGACCCCTCCACCACTCCCTCCAACACACCCAATGCAGCTGGGTTTCCACCCTTTTAATATCAGCAATGTTTTGGATTTTTTTGACATGTACACTCTGCTATATTTAAAATGGATAACCAACAAGGACCTACTGTATAGCGCAGGGAACTCTGCTCAATATTATGTAACAGCCTAAATGGGAAAAGAATTTGAAAAAGAACAGATACATGTGTATGTATAACTGAATCACTTTATTGTACACCTGAAACTATCACAACATTGTTAATCAACTCCACAACACTATAAAATAAGGGGACTTCCTTGGTGGCACAGTGGTTAAGACTCCACGCTCCCAATGCAGCGGGCCTGGGTTCGATCCCTGGTCAGGGAACTAGATCCCACATGCATGCCGCAACTAAGAGTTTGCATGCCGCAACTAAGGAGCCCACGTGCCGCAACTAAAAGGGAGCCCATATACCACAACTGAGACCTGGTGCAACCAAATTTTTAAAAAAGACAAAAAACCCCCCCAAAACCAAAAAACAATATAAAATAAAAAGTTTTTTAAAAATAAGATAACAATGTCTAAAGTAAAAAAAAATCACTTCAAGATTTAAATTAGGATAGAATACAAAATATGGCTTAATTAAACCTCTTCTAAAAATACCAGTTTTCATTCTATGTACTGGTTTTTCTTTTCAACAGATTCAACAGCAAACTAAGAGGCAGATTAGTTATGAAAGTTCAAAATGAGTTTACCAAAAAGTGCCAGTGTGGGCTGAGTATGAGACATATAACTAAGAGGATTGAAGCATACACTTTGAAACCAAAATGCCTGAGTGTGAATCTGACTCCACCAGACTGTAACTGTGAGACCTTGGACAAATGACTTAACCTCTGTACTTTAGAATGAGAGTGACTTAGTACCTACCTCCTCAAGGTGTTATGAGGATTAAATTAGTCATCGTGTCTAAAGAATATACAGCAGTTTAAGCACCCTGGAATTGTTTGATATTACCATTCTTAAAATTATTTTGGCAATACCAATGTTGTACTCACTGAAATTTGTTTATTTTTACAGTTGTTGAATTATAATGCTGTACATCTGAAACTTGTATAATTAAAAAAATCTGGGACTTCCCTGGTGGTGCAGTGGTTAAGAATCCTCCTGCCATTGCAGGGGACATGGGTTCGATCCCTGGTCTGGGAAGAGCCCACATGCCACGGATCAGCTAAGCCCATGAGCCACAACTACTGAAGCCTGTGCGCCTAGAGCCCGCGAGCCTCAACTACTGAGCCCAAGTGCCACAACTACTGAAGTCTGTGTGCCTAGAGCCCGTGCTCTGCAACAAACCACCGCAGTGGAGAAGCCCGCGCACCGAAACGCAGAGTAGCCCCTGCTCGCCGCAACTAGAGAAAGCCCATGCACAGCAACAAAGACCCAGCGCAGCCAAAAATAAATAAATAAATTTATATTAAAAAAATCTATTTTGAGACATACTAAAAAATAAAAAAGATCAGCAATGGCTGTTGTTCTCTATTCAGAAACTTGCTCGGAGAAGGAGCCTCCACTTTTTGAGTGTCAGGCCAAGAGCCTCCTCATTGGCCTACATTAGATCTGCCCCACCCCCAGTTTTGAATTATTCTTTTCATTGCTTGCTTGTTTTTTAACACTCAAGAATCTTTGGAAACATGCATACCTGTGGTGTAGTCCATGCAGTGAGTCAAAGCAGGTACAAGAAGCACGTCATTTTGGGTCCTCTGAGAAACAAGACACCAGGATGGAGTTAGGTATGCAATAAACGAATATCTATGAAGGATAAAGGGCAGGGGAGCAGAGGTCAGTGAGAAGAGCCTTCGGGCAACAATGCAGGTCTGAGACTTGCCAAAGGAGAGAGGGCAGGAAAGAGGGTTGGGTAGGAAGAACCTTAGAATGGAGCTCAGCTAAGGTGAGAAAGTCTTGGCCAGGCTGATTGGAAGCCCAAGAGCTGAGGAGCATCCAGGCCCGGCTGAGGTTCCCCTGCTGTGCTCAGTGTGCGAGCTGCAGGGTCCCAAAGGTGCCATGGCTGGAGGCGGCTAGCCTGCTACGTCCCTTGCAGCAGGTTCCCTCCCTAAGGGAGATCTGAGTGGTACTCTCTTGTGACTGCCCCAATCAGCAAGAAGAGTTCCAAGATTCCACAAGTGTTTGGCTGACTTATTTTTACCCAGCAAAAGGGAGCAGAGTGTGGCAGTTCAAAGTTACTCCTAGGTTGGTGGCTCTATTGCTGTGCTGGCTGTGACCTTAGGGCCAGGAGCTGAATTTCCTTATCTGTTCAGTGAAAACAGTGAAAGCATCTCTCCCATGGAGTTACTGTGACAATGATGATAGAATGTATGTAGCATGCTTAGCAGAGTGCCAGGTGCCTGAAGCAAGTGCTGAATAAATATGTTTACTTTGGAATGTACTGTGAGATGAAATATAGGCAGCTTTACAACCTTTTTTTTTTTTTTACTTTGATTTTTAAAGGTCTTCTAAGATGGCATTGTTAGGGTGAGTCTGGTCAGTAGGCCAAGTGAGGATGCATTTATGGAAAATGGCCACCGGCAGCACTATTCCACCAACCCTGGGAGGTAGATTCTACTATTATGTCTATCTTACAGAAGAACAGATTGAGGCCCATAAAGGTCTTGGTGATTTGGCAGAGCAGGTGACTCAGGTATGACCAATCAGAGCACTGTATTGCATCCCCTTGGTTCAGGAATAGGTGGGGGACCCACCAGAACCAAGGAGATTTAATGAGAGTGGCCAGGGTAGCTGCAAAGAGATTGGGCTCTTTTACAAATGAGCTTGGACCAGAGAGGGTGTCAGGATGGTGATGCTGAAGCTGTCTTACTTCCTCAAAGGTAAGCCTCTCTGAGAATAAGACAGAGGCAGAAATGGTTGGCTGGCTAATCCAATACCCATTCAAACCCTTTCTTGCATAACTGCTCTGGAAGAGATTGCTGATTGTCCCCCAATACCCCTCCCTTTCTTTGTGTTAGTAAAAGAACTCTTCAAGTTTTAGGTGGGCACATGGCTACCCAAATTCTACATTTCCCAGATTCTCTTACAGCTGGTTCTGATCATGTGACTAAATTCTGGCCAGTGGGATACAAGCAGAAGAGTAGTAATCAGTGCAACTTGGCATCACATCCTTGAAAGGAATCTTCTTGCCCTTCTCTTCTACTTTCTCCCTTCCTGGCTGGGAAATGACAACAATGGAGTAACCAGTCAGACCCTGTAATGAAGAGGCAGAACCATTCCACAATACTGGGTATGGCTTTTCTTTGACTATTAGCTGAAGCAAAACAAAAAACACAATGACAATGACAAACCCTGCCTCTGCTGTAGGAACCGGAAAAACCCAAGACCATGCTTTCCTAGCCTCCTTAGTGGCTACGTGGCATGTGACACTTATGTGTCCAATCAATTGGAAACAACTAGGGGCTTTGGGGAAGGATTTCCTTTTCTGGATAAAAGAATCAGATGCAGCTAGCCTCTTCTTTTTGCCTTGAATGCCTGGAACTGGAGCCGTCCTCCTATGACTCTAAAGATGGTGGAGTCAAAATGAAGAAAGAGGCTGAGTTCTTTTTTTAAAAAAAATTATTTATTTTTGGCTGAACTGGGTCTTCGTTGCTGTGCGCGGGCTTTCTCTAGTTTTGGCGAGTGGGGCATACTCTGTTGCGGTGCACGGGCTTCGTTGCGGTGGCTTGGCTTGTTGCGGAGCACAGGCTCTAGGTGCGCGGGCTTCGGTAGTCGTGGCACATGGGCTCAGTAGTGTGGCTCGCGGGCTCTAGAGCACGGCTCAGTAGTTGTGGTACACGGGCTTAGTTGCTCCACGGCATGTGGGATCTTCCCGGACCAGGGCTTGAGCCCGTGTCCTCTGCATTGGCAGGTGGATTCTTAACCACTGCGCCACTAGGGAAGCCCCAGAGGCTGAGTTCTTGATAACATCACCGAGCTGCTGCATAGTAGTGTCATCTATGCCTATTCTGGGCTACTTATTATATGAGAAAAATAAACCTCTCTCCAGATTTCTTATGTGAGAAAAAGAAACCTCACTTTCTTGAAGCCTCTATTAGCTGAATTTTAAGGTTATTACAGCCAAAACACCAAAACATCGGTAGAACTTAGTGTGACAGAGGGCCCAGATGTTGATGATGTCATCTGGCCCCTGAAGACAGTAGTGCCTAAGGCTAGCCCAAAGCCCTGGACTTTTCAGTTATAAGAGACAGTAAGTTCTCTTTCTGCTTTCACAGTTTAGGTTGGGTTTTCTGTTGCCTGAAATGAAAAGACTACTGATACAACTATTAACAAATAGCCAAGCAGACTGATTGAATTTTCTATTTCCTCTCAGTCCCTCCTCCATATTTTATGGTGAAAAAAATGAGTAAAATTAAAGGAAGGAAAGAAGAAGAAAGGAAGAACTGGAAAGAATAACACACAGTAGTAAAACTTGAGCTAGACTGACAGAAGGTTAGTATGCTTTCATAGTTCCTTGTCCAGAAAGCTGTGTCCTAGCTTCCCTCTTCAGGGTGTTTGTTACTGACTTATGGGGTTTGCCCTTGACACCACGTGAGCACCCTGCCTGCAGTGAGTACTGTGATTCAGTTTCCCATTCCAAGCAACCCAGCGCCACATTTCTGGGGCCTTTCATTCTCCACTATTCTTCCTTACATGTGGCATGACCCACGCTAAGTGACCCATGTCCTGAACCAGTCTGGCTGTTCTCCCAGGTTACCCTTGGTTCATGGGCCATAACCCTCTTGTACTTACTGGTCTCCAGGGTTTTCATCACTTCTGCGAAGGGACCATTTAGTCCAGTCTAGGTGTGGACCGGCATCAATACGCAGTTGCCACAGGGAGATAACACAGGAAGAAAAATGGCTAAAAATATACAGTGAGTCACAGAAAATTACATCTCTTAAACCCTACAGTGTATTCCTATTGCCATAGCAACCCCCAGCTAGTAAAGACAGAGCTGATTTATTGCCGGCTTTCCCCAGCACTCAATTCTGCCGGAACCGCCTCCAGCCTGTGATGCGAGTCCCAGTGAGGAGAGAGATGGGGACATCACAAACCCAGTGTTTTCTCTCCTCCCTCCCTTCCGCTGGTGTTTCTGGGGTGAAGAAACCCGAGTTCCTTCCATACAACCCAGATTGTCTCCCAGCGCCTTTTGTGAGGTGAAGGTGACTGTTTCTAACCTCTGACAAAATATCCTTCATTCTGCCAACACGAATGCTCATGGCAGCAGAGGGCTGACTTCCTGGAGGGGGTCAGTGTGGATGTGGAATGTTAGGAGGCTGTAGGTGCCAGGCTGGTCTGAATGAATGGGGAGAGGAGAGGAGTCCCCCTCTTTCCTTCTTTCTTTTCCTTTCCTTTCCCTCTCTACCTCACTCTCTCCTTCCCTCACTTCCCTGACTCTTCTCTCTCCCCTGCTATTTCCTCAGTAGGTCCACTGTGACATGGACTTACCAGGAGATGGGAGAAGGAGTCAAGCCTTGATTTAAAACGTGAGTCTGGTACATAGAAACATGAGTCGGGTACATAGACAATAAAATGTATTTAAATAAACATTTTGTTATTCCATTGGCACTCTAAAATTCCTTGGTGTATAATGTTTGTCTTGTCATAATGTTAAAAATGAGATTCCTGATTGCTATTGAAATTTTCGTAGTTTGGAGAAATACTCTGGACCAGTTCTGGAGCATCCTCTCTCAAAAATAGCCCTGCCTGGACCTGTCAAAAGGACAAAGGAGATGGCTGGAAGGAGCTCCCACTGGCCAAATCTGGGACAATCTGAACTTCAAAAACAAAAACAAAACCAAAAAAGATAGTAGTGGTTTGTAATCCATTGAATAAAATAAGAAAGTATAGGTTCATACTGATATAAACAAACAAATAAATGGAGGAATAGAAAAAGCCCTTCCTTATAGTAAAATTTCAACCAATAAGTGTAGAAGAAAGGATAGGATTAGAAAATCACCATTTGGCAGCCTTCAGGCAAGAACTGTCAATGGATGTGTAAACCCATGGGTAAAAGTTTGATGAGAAGCAGTATTTTTATACAATCTCAACATACCTCCTCATATGTATTGATTTCAAAGAGAAAAATAATAACTTTGCAGTGGAGAGGCTTGACAGACCCCACCTGAGCCAAATGATCAAAGTTAGCATCACAAGGGACAAATGGGACAAATCAGTATCATGTCTCTCCGGATGTGATATGCTAAGAAGGACACAATATCACCTCTGTGGTATTCCTGCCAAAAACGCACACCCTGACTCTAATTGTGAAGAAACATCAGAAGGTCCAAAAATAAGGGACAGGCTATTCAATAAGTGGCTTATATTCTTCAGAAAAGTCAATGTCATGAAAGACAAAAACTGAGGAACTACCCTAATTGAAAAAAACCTAAAGAGATCTGACAATGGTGATCTTGGATCGGATTCTGGATCAAATATTTTTTTGTCTATTGCTATAAAGAACATTGTTAGGAAAACTGATGAAATTTGAAAAAGATGTGTAGTTTAGATACTATTATTGAATCAAAGTGATTTCCTGATTTTGCTACTGTATTGGGGTCATAAGAGGGAATGACCATTTTTTAAGTATTTAGGGATAAAAGGGCATCGTATCTGTAACTTAACTTTCAACCAGTTTAGGAAAAAAGTATACAGGATAGATAGATAGATAGATAGATAGATAGATAGATAGATAGATAGATAGATGGAAAATGATAAGCAAATGAGGTGAAGCCTGTACAGGAATTCTTTGTACTTTTGTATTTTTCTGTAAAAAGTACTTTTCTATAAGTCTGAAATGATTTCAAAATAAAGATTAAAGAGTAGCCCATCTTCAGACTCAAAGTCCTTTTAAGTGAAATTTCCTTCCATTCTTTTCTTTCCTGCACACTGATGCTACACTGTAGTGTTTAGGTCCTCACAGCTCCTGCACAAAGCAGGAAAATACTGCTATAATGGGGGAGTGTGAGGTGGGTGTACTTTATGTGTGCCTGTGTGTGTGAGGAAGATGCAGCGTCTCCCTCACGGTGTCACCAAAGGCCAAACATAAAGCCAGGATAAAGTCATTTGTTACAATGCCCAGATCAGACCGGGAAATGAAGTCAAAGGCCCCTTGGTGACTCCTTTCAGGTTTCTGAGGGAAGGGAGGGCGTGGCCTGGGTGGGATGTACTGACCCAGCTCAGTGAGAGCTGAGAGCCAGCCTATGATGTGAGAAAGCCAGGGAATGAACCCTCATTCTTTCTCTCTCTCTCTTTCACGCTCCCCCCTTCACACACACACACACACACACACACACACACACACACACACACACACCCCTCTTTCCTCTTATTTCCTAGAATCTTTCCAAACACTCTGGTACCTGGTGAACGAGCCCTTTCTGTCAGGGACAGAACATCTCTCCACAAAAGGGGGCGCTTTCTTCCTCTGGGAGCACGGAAGGAAGCTCAGTATGTGGAAACCTGCTAACTTCAGGCTTAGAAGGTGGCAAGGTGGATGGGAGGACCATGTGAGGCCCAGTGCCCTATCTTCCTACATTTGGTTCAGCCTGTCCAGAGCTTGTATCCAGGGCCAAGAACCTGGTATACAAGTCCCAAAGCACATGCCCCAGTGTCTACACAATGGTCATGACATGAAAAGATTCCAAAGGAAGGTCTTCCATGTGCTGCATTAAAATTCACTCCACTGCTTTCTCTAGCAGGCATTTACTTTAATTCATTCATCTCAATATTGTGAGCTGCAGTGAAGCAGAAAATGGTTCTGCTATTTCTAAGTGATCCTGATCAAATGAAATAATGTCTTGATTTCTTCCCAGTGGTCTAGGGACAATAACAAGAGAAGCCTAAGGGAATGGTGGGGTAGAGCTCCCCTCGCCCCTGGAAGTGGGCATCTGTTCCACCCTCAGCTTTTAGAACACTGCCTTGTGGTTGCAGGGAGGCACAGGGAAGGAAAAAAGTGGAGTCATTTTCAGTTCTGAAAAGATGATATTTGTCTCAATCTACCATCAGCTAGATATGAGGTCTACAAATCAAATAGGCACAAGGCTTCAGGCTGGACTGTGAAGAAGAAACTTTAAATATTTAAGAGCTGGTCAGCTCTAATCTGATCAGTTTAGAGTGAAAAGTAAAGACACTAAGGGTAAGCCCTTTTTAAAGAGACCACAGTCTGTATGTTTCTGCAGAGAAGGTAGACCTCCATGGCTGGGCCTGAAGTTGTACATAGATTATAGAGGGTCCAACTTCCTGCCATCATGTGGCCCATTTGCCCACACACTACCCCCACATGGCTTTGTTTCAGTTACTATGCACCAGGTAGCAGCATTTTTTTTTAATCAATCAAGTGGGAATCAGGCAATAAATGACTTGATATAAAATTTAGACCATGCTCAGCACTGGGGCAAACCTGTAAGAAACTGTAAAACTAGCTCTCAGATAGAAGTGGAAGTGACCAAGAAACTCCCTGTGCTATCACAATAACTGTGATGGCGATAGTCAGGGTCCTTCCATCAGACCTCTAGGGCCCAATGACATGAGAGGGATTTTAGTTTTTTTTTCAAGGCTCCCATATGGAAAAATGTTATTTTAAAATACTATTACATAGGAAATTCATTATTTTCATGGGGCAACTTATACCTTCTTTTATTTCACCAGTCTGAGGAAGCATATCAACACTTTCAGAACCAATATTTGTAATTTCAACAAAAAAAGTTCTTACTAAGATCTCAAAACTCATATAACATAGACTTGGGAAGGAACTGCTATATTTAAGGAGTGAGGAAGGAATCTGCAAAAGGAGAAGCAGATGCCTTGCTGGAGCCCAGGGACAAGTAAGCTCCACAGCAGAGGGAGGAGTTGGGAGAGATGCCCATGGCCCAGTACCCTTCTCCAGCACTGTGGGTGGGGACAGTGGGTCAGGATGAGTGTTACTGTTGTCTCCTGACTGTGAGTTCTGCCAGGGATTCCATTTCCCACATGCCACCCCGGTAAGAGTCTCTTTCGGTTAATTGCTCAGAAATGGGGCAAACTCTTTTAGCTGGTTGAGTCCATACTTGGGACTTAGTGATTTGCAACATGATAATGTTCCATTTTTCTTCATTACAGACGAAACCTATAACCTTTCGTCCTCATCATATTTACTGTGGTAGGTTAAAGATGGATGCAAATTCTTTGCCTCTCCTCTCACCAAGAGGTAGAGTCTATGTCCTCTTTCTTTGAATCTAGACTGATCCTAAGACTGGCTTTGACAGAGTGCACTAGAAATAATACTGTGTAACTTCTAAGGCTGGGCTTAAGGACATCAGCAGCTTCCAATTTTGTCCTCCTTGGAAGCAGTAAGAAGTCTGGCCATGTAAGAAGTCTGGCTACCCTGAGACTTCCATGCTGTGAGGAAGCCCAAGCTAACCACGTGGAGAGAGAAAGGCCATGTGGTGAAGTGCTGAGGTGCCACACATGTGAGTAATCTTCTTAGACCTACCTGCTCAGCCACCAAGTAAATGAAGCCAGATGAGTGACCCCAACCAGTGGCATATAGAGCAGGGTAACCACCCAACAGAGCCCTGTTTGCCGACCCACAGAATCATAAGCAAATAAGATGGTTGATTTAAGCCAGTAAGTTTTGGGGTGATTTATTGTCTAGTTAGTTAACTAATACATATACAATCAAAGCTCATGGAATTAGTGACCCATCCATTATTACCAGATGGAGATAAAAGGACCCAGATGGATAAAGCTTCTTTATGTCATTCAAATAGCAAAAATTCCTCTGAGCTGGGAGCAGAGCCCAGAAAAACTCCAGGATTCCAGCTGTGGTCTACATGATGTCAGACAGGAATAATATTTTTCTGAGAACATCTCTTTTTTCTCATAGTTCCTTTTCTGTACTGAGCCCCATATTTCCTACCCTAGCTGTTTGGCCATTATATCTCCCTACCGTAACCCCATTATCTAGGCGTGCATTCATTGTACTTTTTAATGTCTCCAGAGGATACCATAATAGTAACATTTGGAAACAATCTAGCTGTCCAACAATAGGGGCCTGCATAAATAATTTGTGGTACATTCATATAATAAAAAAACTTGAATTTATTAAAATTGATGCTATAGGAGAGTATCATAAGCATAGAGAAGTATTCCCAGTATATGTTATGCAACAATATGATCTCATTTAAAAATCTTATGTACTGTATTTATATATGCCTGGAAAAAGATGTGAGGATTTGCAACAAGACTGAGTAGGATATGGGGACTTGATGCCTTTATTTGAGTTTCCTGAAATAAGTATGTAGCTTTTTTTCAGGAAACTCAAAAAGTAATATAGCTTTTCTATATGATAAAACAGTAAAAGAAGTGTTATTTAGGAGGTGGAAGTAGTGATAGGATGGCAGGGTCTGTCAGTCCCCTAAAGGAAGTGGAATTGGGCTGAAATGATGTTGTGACTTAGACTGAAATAACTGTGGTTTCATGGGGCCCCCACCCAGTATTTGGCCCTTCTGTGCACAGAACCTGCTTCAGGCAGCCTGCCCACAACATGACCTCTATTAATAGCAGCCGGAAATCTGGGGTCATGCATATTCTTAAGTGAAATAGGAATCAGAGTCAGAATCATGGTTATTAAGTGAGTGGCCTTGTCAGAACTTTATCATCAAATACTATTTATTAAACACTCTCTTGCTTTAATGAGTCAGGAAATAGGTTTCTCTTTCCTTTTATCGTTCACCATTGTGTTTCTCAGCAAGAGGAGGGTTCTCTTCCTGAAATGGGCTGGGACCTTCATTTCCCTGAAGTCATATTACTAGGCAGAGTTTTCCAGGGAAAGAAACTGCTGATTCAACCACATACCACCAAGCGTTTGGTTGCTCTCTGTGATTTTTTGTTTGGCTCTTACTTCTTTTTCCTACGTTGTACCAGAAAATACAAGAGTAAAATCTGTGTGTGGTGGACGTGTGTTGTCCAGAATCTCCTTCTCCCTTCTGTTAGCAACATCACCCTGCCTTGCTTCTAAGGGACCACCTCCTCTCATTCTGTTTATGTGGTTGGGGGTGGAATGACCTCATCACTTGGCACATGACCCAGGCTTGGCCATTTAGCATATTCCATTCTCCTGGCCACAGGTGAAATGGCCATAAACAGGCACAGGACCTGGGTCAGGCCCCTGCGACTCAGTTCTGGGACTTTTGCTGGATCTTTCAAGAAAGGGGTGGATGGTTTCTATTTGGGTTGCTGAGCTGATAGGTTGCAAGCCCAGAGCAGCTTGTGGCTATCTTTGCCACCTCACAGGAAGAGCTTGCCTGAGAGTAAAGGCAACATAGAGGAAGGCAGAGCTGAGAAAAGGAGAGAACCAGATTTCTGAAAACCTTGTCTTTTGGAAACCTGGAGCCAGCTACTTCAGAATTTTTTAGTTGCAAAAGCTAAGAGAATCCTTTTTTTCCCACTTAAGACAGTTTGAGTTGGATTTCACTCATAGAAAAGGCGGGAGAAGGTGGGGCTTGCGTGAAACCTATAGGATTGGGTAGGATCATCACTTAATTTTTGCAGAACTTTACAACTTTTGAGGCATATTCACACATAATCACATTTGAACCTCATGGCGACCTTATGAAGTAGGCAGAGTCTTTATCACTATTTCCATTTTACAGAAGAGGAAACTGAGGTTCAGAGAAATTAGGTGATGTATGCAGGGGCATAGGGCTGGGGAGCAGCAGAGCTGGGGCACAAATCCAGGCTCTTTTCACTCCCTGGAGAAGCTTCTGAACATAAATCAGATTTGGTGGGCAGAGAAGAGACAGGGTGGGATGTTGGAGAACGTACTTCTCAGTGATGGTGACTATTTCTGCTCTTTTTGCCTCTCCCATGGTTGCCTAATATAGCACTAAATACATAATAACAATAATAACTAATATTTACTGTTTGCCATGTGCCCAGCATTGGGCAAAGTAAGCACTTTACTTGGATTATCCATCTCCTTTTGCTTTTCCCAACATTTATATGAATAAGGTATTTTTGCCTTCTTTATCACCATTTAATTAACTAAGATGAATAAACTAAAACTCTGAAGAGTGAAGCCACTTGCCCAAAGTGACACATCAAGTAAGTGGCAGAGCAGGGGACTGGAATCCAGATCTGATCCCGAAGAACCCTTTTTTTTTCTTTAAATAAATTTATTTATTTTATTTTTGGCTGTTTTGGGTCTTTGTTGCTGCAAGCCGGCTTTCTCTAGTTGCTGCAAGCAAGCTTCTCACTGTGGTGGCTTCTCTTGTTGCGGAGCACAGGCTCTAGGCGTGCAGGCATCAGTAGTTGTGGCTTGCAGGCTCTAGAGTGCAGGCTCAGTAGTTGTAGCACACGGGCTTAGTTGCTCCTCAGCATGTGGGATCTTCCCAGACCAGGGCTCGAACCCATGTCCCCTGCATTGGCAGGCGGATTCTTAACCACTGCACTACCAGGGAAGCCCCCAAAGAACTCTTTCTCCCTCTTAATCACCAGGCTGAATTGGCCACTTTGCAAGGAATACAATGAGGCTGTCAGCAACTCCTGGTTGGCATTTTGGCCTTTCAGTTGGAGTTGGAGAAGATGTTCTAGATTATTCTTTTTAAAAAATTGAAGTACAGTTGATTTACAATATTATATTAGTTTCAGGTGTACAGCATAGTGATTCAGTATTTTTTACAGATTATACTCCATTAAAAGTTATTACAAGCTAATGGCTATAATTCCCTGTGCTATACAATACATCCTCGTTGCTATCTGTGTATCTATTTTATACATAGTAGTTTGTTTCTCTTAATCCCATACCCCTAATTTGTCCCTCTCCCCTTTTCTCTCCCCTCTGGTAATCACTAGTTTTTTTCTATATCTCTGAGTCTGCTTCTGTTTTGCTATGTTCATTTGTTTGTATTATCAATATTTTTTAGATTCCACATATGTGATATCATAGGGTCTTTGTCTGACCTATTTCACTAAGCATAATATTCTCTAAGTCCATCTACGTTGTTGCAAATGGCAGAATTTCATTCTTTTTATGGCTAATATTCTATTGTACATATATATACCACAGCTTCTTTATTCATCTGTCTGTTGATGGGCATTTAGTTTGCTTCCATATCTCAGCTATTGTAAATAGTGTTGCTATGAACACTGGGGTCCGTGTATCTTTTTGAATCAGTGTTTTTGTTTTTTCCAGATGTGTACCCAGAGTGGAATTGCTGGTCTAGATTTTCCTTTTTAATCCTACTTCTCCCCTCCTGTGTTCTCTGAGGCGCCACAAGGACACAGTTCCTTTCGTTCCATCTTCTCACGGTGGCTCTGCCTGGCTGGTGGGCAGCAGCAAAACCCATAGACGTTTCCAAATGACTCCTGGCAACTTCCCAGCTTCCAATTTTCTGGCTCCTGCTGGCGTTCAGAAGCCCAGTGTAGCACCGTAGGGAGAACAAGGGAAGGAAGGTCCTGCCAAGAGGGAGGCCTTGCACCCTGCAAACCCTCAGAAGGCTTCCTTCTGTGTCTCCTCCCACCCATTCCTGCTTGCTTCATCTCCACCCTGCAGGGGAGCAAATAAAGCAAATACATTATCTATTTATTTTATAAAGTATGGGCTTCCCTGGTGGCGCAGTGGTTGAGAGTCCGCCTGCCGATTCAGGGGACGT
>NC_041224.1:146294567-146351248 GCF_002837175.3 Physeter macrocephalus
CCCGGTCCGGGAAGATCCCACATGCTGCAGAGCGGCTGGGCCCGTGAGCCATGGCCGCTGAGCCTGCGCGTCCGGAGCCTGTGCTCCACGGCGGGAGAGGCCACAGCAGTGAGAGGCCCGCGTACCGCAAAAAAATAAAAATAAAAAAAAATAAAGTGCTGCCCTTGGTGTTCCAATCACCTCAGGGCAAAGAGCACACAGTTTAAAAACAATTAAAAGATATAAAACAGGGATTGGCAATGACTGGCAGTTTTTAAAAATCAGCAATAAAATGCCGGTTTGAGGAGCCCCAGGTCATCCCGGGCCCTGCAGATCACCTGCAGGGACTCTGTCACCAGGAGGGGCAGGGAGTGATCTTCCTACAGCCTCTGAGTTGTTTGCTCACAAAGCCCAGACGATCCAGTCACCTTCCTTCAGACTCTGCGGTCTGAGTCTTTATGACTCAGCTCAGGCCAGCATCAACTCTTTTTTTTCCTTCCTGTTCCTGGCTGTGGGAGGCTTGCAGGAGGCCTGCAGTGTCTGCCAGGGGACAGAGGGGCTCTAAGTGCCGGGCAGGGGGGACCAGCTCAGTCGCTGGTGTGTCACTGCCTGGGCCTAGCTAGTAGTTGGTGCCCAAATAATAATAACGATAATGACAGTGTTAATAACAAGAGCTAAGCTGGACCGAGGCTTCTGCTCGGTGAAGGAAGGAATGTTGGCTCATCACTAAGGTTTCTCACACTTTGAAAGAGGTGTGGTTAGAACCAGAGGCGGGAGGAAACAAGGCAAAGCAGCTATGTAATCCAGGTTGGAGGAGAATTTGGGAGAAGGAGAGCACCATGGTGAAGCCACCTTAGCTTGAATGAAGGTCGAGGTGCTGCTGAGGCTCCAGCCACGAGACGCAGAGACGCTGCTAATTGCGGACAGGTTTGCCTAAAGAACAAGCAATGAGCCCGGACGTGGGCAATCTGATCTATGATTCCCAGCTACTTCAGGACCTTCGGGGCCTTGGGCAGGTCGCTTGACTTCTCTGGACTAGTTTTCCACCGAATAAAGCAAAGAGACAGGCCTAGATAATTCCCTTATAGAACTGCATTATAGATTTCTGATTCTTAGAATTCAAATAATCATGCGTAAATATCTATTGGCCATCTTCTATCTGCCAGGCATCTGTGGGATCTCCCAGGAAAACAAACATTTCCCAATCTCTCCGTATCACACAGGTTTCTCTCCAGTGGAACCTGGCTCTCTAAGGTGGAGGATGGCAGGGGGTGAGGGTGGGTGTTGAAAAGAAGCATCCTTCCACTCAATTATGCATTTATTGATCACTTACCTCCCCACCCTCTGAGTTGGTGGTTGCTAGTCAGTAGCTGTTCCATTGGATTCTCATTCAACCATGTTCTGGAATTTCCTGAGCAACACTCCACCTGAAGAGCAGCCCCTGCCTCTCTCTGGGAAGTAATGAGGTTTCCTCTCCAGTCTCACACTGGCTCACTATCTTTCATCCCACCGGGCGTCCCCATGGCTGCACTCATTTCTCTCTATGCCTGGGTTTATTCAGCTGTGTTCTCCTCTGCTCCGCAGTCTATCTGTCACAGGAGGCTGTCACAGCCCAATTGGAATTCACTTGATCCTTCCCTCTGCCTTATTCGCTGAGCAAACGGGTGCATTTGGCATTTCAGTCATGGAGTTTCTCTGACACCCCTTTGCTCTTGCCTAAAATGGAAACCTCAGTGGTTTTACAGAAAAATTACACATTCTCCTGCAACCTAAAATCAGCAGCTATTTGTTGAATACTTACCATAAGCTTAGTGCTGTCATGCCCTCAAGAGGCTTATGATATTGATGAAATGAAACAGACACATGTGAAACAACTTGAAAACAGCAAAGCACAGTAATGTCAGCATTATCATTTTTGGTGTCGAAATATGTGTTACAATAATACCACCACAAACACTAATAATAGATGCTGACACACACCCAGCACTTACGCACATCTCATTTAAACCTCATAACAAACCATTGAGTTGGGTATTACTGTCCCCATTTTACACATCAGCAAAATGAGTCACAGAGAATTTAATTGGCCTACAGTCTCAAGCATGGTAAGACAACTCAGCTCTTTTCAACTCCAAAGTGTGTGCATTTAAAACCCTAACTTTGGGCTTCCCTGGTGGCGCAGTGGTTGAGAGTCCGCCTGCCGATGCAGGGGACACGGGTTTGTGCCCCGGTCCGGCAAGATCCCACATGCCGCGGAGCGGCTGGGCCCGTGAGCCATGGCCGCTGAGCCTGTGCGTCCGGAGCCTGTGCTCCGCAACGGGAGAAGCCACAACAGTGAGAGGCCCGCGTAACGCAAAAAACAAAAACAAAAAAACCCTAGCTTTATGCTCAACGCTGCTCTGTAAGCTCCATGAAGGTGGGGTCTATGTGTTTTGCTCATGGCTGTTTTCCAGAGCCATTTTCTCAGTGCTTGCCATAGTAAATGCTCAATTAAAAAATATATATATTGCATACTGCACCTCTTATGGACAGAACGACCTATAGGAACAGCTAGATAAAATGGTCTGTTTTCTAGAGTCAGAGGTGGGGGAAATGTTAAGGGGTTTGGAGGATTATGAAGTTCAAGCTCGGCCATCCTGTTTCCTGGGGGATGGGCTTGATGACAAAAAGAGTAGGGGAATAGAAAATGAAAGAAAGTAAAAAAACCAAAACAACAGAACAAAACTACACAACAATAACAAAGCAGACACACAATAACACTGCTCCTCTTTTTAAATCCAGCTCTCATCCCTGCCCTGTCCCCACCCCCCTCCCTGTGCACACAGCTCCTCTCTGTGATGGCAGGCCTGCTTTGTGCTGCTTACATCTGAGTCTCTCACAAAACTGTGGGCATCAGGAGGATGGGTGCTGGCTTTATCCTAGTTTGTATCCCCCAAGTTGGGTTGGTTCCTCAGAGCATATGTTTGTTGAAATGAATTGAAATTAGAAAGTGTCCCGTGCAGCTCAGCTTTTTTTTAGTTGTTTTTTTTTTTTTCCTGTTTTTTATGTGATGCTTTTTGGGAATTAACAATGATACAGAAGAAAGAACAGTAGAGAAACCCCTTGGTAGTTATAAGGGGAAATGAATGTGGTGGCAATTTTTTTTTTTTTTTTTTAAAGCCCTGGGTCTGACCTGTCTCAGATTGGATTCGCATTCTTAGAAGGAAAAAAGGGAAGTCAGCTTGGAGGGTCTGCCTCAAAGAGCATTGAGGGGGAAATGTTCAATTTTATTGGTTTGTTCTGCTGGGTCCTTCTCTCCAGGACACTATTTAGTGCACCGAGTGAAGTGGAAAATGAAGAACAGGTGAGCAATCAGCTGTGGAAAGCTTTAATGGACCCGGCACCCCTTTGGGACTGAGGCAAGGCTCTTGCTGGCACTGAGGACCAACTCTCTTCCAGTTCAGTGGGCTTTGTCTTTGTAATGGGAATTTAACTCCCTCAGGTGGCCCCGAATGGAGGAGTATTACTGTCTTCAGCAGCAGTGGGGCTGCAGCATCTGGAACAAGAACCAAGGCCACTATCTTGGAAGGCGCCCCTGGCTCATTGGGTGCTTTGGAAATCTTGAACTTCCGGGGTGGCCAGCAGAGTGGGTCATGTGACCCTGCAAACAGAGTGATGCTATGATTACCTGGGGCTTCTAAGCAGCGGAGCAGAGACTGTTCCTGGAATGGGGAGACTGTGAGTTGATGTGGATCCAGTCCCACGGGACTTAGGACCACCACAGTATCTGTGTGGGATGGGCAGGCCTCTTTTAGGCTTTTAAGCTTCCTGGAGTGTTCTATAAAGAAGGAGTCCGCAGATTTGGGCTGGGTGGGTGGGAAAGGATGTCTCCCTAGTGATAGTAATGAGGAGAAGCAGGTGTCCCCTCTGTGTTTACTATATTCCAGACCCCGGGCTAAGTACCTTATTTATGAATGTGTGAGAGTGATGCCTTCACTCCCTAACCCCGACAAAAATTTAGTCTTTGCCAGTTAGCTTCTTCCTCTCTCCTGCCTTCTCAAAGTTTTCCTGGCTACTGAGCTTTGGAAGATATAGAATCAGGGTATGGAGAGGCAAGACTGGAGAGGCAGGAGGGAAGGGAAAGGATTCTTCTTGCTGGGACAGCTCCAAAGCTTTCCTTTGCTGTGGAGAAGGCTGGTACTGGGGAAAGCGTAGACGGAAAAAAAAAAAAAAAAAAAAATGAAGGGAGAGAAACTTAGTGAGTTAAGTAAACCTGTTACTGACCTTTTCAAATTGGGACCCAATAAGGATTCCCCCCTGCTCAGTATCACTGGAGCCAATAGAATAGACTGAGTTTGGTTCAGAAGCAAAGGAAAGCCTTATTCTTGGATCCAAGAATGGAGAAGCACAAGCTTGTTCTCTAGACCAGGGGTCCCCAACCCTCGGGCCGCGGACCGGTACAGGTCCATGGCCTGTTAGGAACCGGGCCGCCCAGCAGGAGGTGAGCGGGCGAAGCTTTATCTGCCGCTCCCCATCGCTCGCATTACTGCCTGAACCATCCCCCCACCTCCGTCCGTGGAAAAACTGTCTTCCATGAAACCCGTCCCTGATGCCAGAAAGGTTGGCGACCACTGCTCTAGACCACAGGCTCTCCCCAAAGACCCCGGTAGGGCTGCTTTATAGGGATCTCATCAGCAGGGAGGGAAGCGAGTTCTCGCGGGATCTGTTACAGCTGGGCTGCTCAGGCTACAGCTCGCAGTGCCGGGTGCAGCGTCTCTGCGCTCGGCCCGCTGCCGCCATCTTGAATTGAAATTGCTCATCGCTTC
The DNA here is from genome assembly GCF_002837175.3 of Physeter macrocephalus. Lineage (NCBI taxonomy): Eukaryota > Metazoa > Chordata > Mammalia > Artiodactyla > Physeteridae > Physeter > Physeter macrocephalus. The sequence continues at coordinate 146,299,352 of NC_041224.1, forward strand.
TGCGCCCAGCCCCGCCCAGCTGAGGTGGTGGTGCAAGCGTGTCGCACTGGGATCTCTGGTCTGAAGTGCCAAGCGCGAGACCTCTTCATATGGCACCCTATGAGCAAGGGAAACTAGACGAAGCACCAAGGAAAAGAAGAAAAAGAAAGGTTAGGCTTTATTACCCAGTTTCTATTTTTATTTCCCAGGAATTGTTAATGGGCTTTGCTGTGACAAACCTACATAACAAACATGGGATGGGGAAGAATGAAAAGCAGAAAAAAACCTTTGTGGGTTGGGTGTTAGTTGGGGTTGCCAGGTAAAATACAGGGCACCAGTTACATTTGAATTTCAGATAAATAACAATCTCTGAGTATAAGTACGCTCCCATATATTGCATGGGAAATTTTTATACTAAAAAAAGGGATTTGTTGTGTATCTGAAATTCACATTTAACTGGGCATCCTTTCTCTTGTTTGTTTTGTTTTGCTAAATCTGGCAAGTCTAGTGTTGGGGAGAGTTTTGTGAGATTTCTAGAGTTGAGATTCTGACGTAGTAGGTGGGTGAGAGGTAGGGGAATTGGGCAGAAGAGGAGAAGATTATTTTAAGAAATGTTGCTGTGGTTTATAAATTGGATCCCCTTTTATGTTCTTCAAGTGAATTGGATCCCCTTTTATGTTCTTTGAGTGCTGCTGGTATGATTAGAAAACTTTATAAATTCCATTTGGTTTTAGAATTGTCTTCTTCAACTGTAACTCTGTGCAGAGCCTGGGGGATATGAGATCCTCGCTTACGTCTGGGGTACATAGACATTGTCTCATATCATCCTTACAATTGTGCAAGCTGGGAAGCATTTTCTTGCTTTACAGATGAGGAACTTAGGCTCAGAGAGGTTAAATGACTTGCTCAGGGTCGCCAGTAAGTAGTGGAGCTGGGTTCCAAGCCTAAATTCATTCACTCTCCTGTGCTCTAAACCTGAAGTCTAAATAACCCATGTTAAACTGAGTCTCTGCTTCCCAACTAGATGCTGCTCTGATATACTTTAAAAAAAATACTTGAATGTAACATACTAAATGCATGTAGAATAGACTCATGGATCTTTAGCATTCCTTTTTCAGTTGAAGAAATCATTATCTGAAGAAGATAAGGTTTGCACAGGTGCTTAGTGGCAGAGCCAAGATTAGCAGTTGGACCCACAGAGGGGACAGGGATTGAGAGCTCCAGGGAACAGCTGCAAAAAAGTAACACAAGTCGAGTTGACCACCCCTTTATTGTCAGCCTCGTCCTGCTTCAAATTCACCCCACCTCTCCCCCTCCTACCTCCTTCCCCCCTCTGGGCATTGAGCCATGTCCCATTTCTACATGTTCTTGCTCTGAGCCAGCTGTCATAATCCCTGCAAGGTGTTAGCTGATAACAGTCTGTGGGAGGATCATACAGTGTTAGCCCAGCGAAGGATATTAAAGGCTTTGGAAGTCTAAAAGCAAGTGTGTGCGGAGACAGACATCACAGGATACACCAAAAGGCCTGGCTACCAGGAAACCTTGCAAGGTGGCATTGACCTTCAGGCATTTCCTGTGGTCCGGCGTCTGGTCTGTTTCCAGGACTTGCCAGTCCAGACACTATGTCTTCTCATGCCCCAAGTTTGATTGGATGCAACAATGATGACCTACAGTAACATGGCTCAAAGAGAAATATAAACCTAAAATAGCCAATTTATTAATGTATGATAAGACACAAACCTGCTAAGCTGACTTTAGCCCAATGGGTGCCTTCTCTCTCGTGGGGTGAGAAGCTACGTGAAGAATCAAGGTATCAGCTGGTTGTTCAGGGCTCCTGGAATTGGCACAGGGGGAGTTAGGTAAAGACCAGGGTTTAATGGCATTGAGCGTGGAAGTCTAGGGCCACAGTGGCTAGGCGCATGCTCCCGTCACACGGGGCAGTGCTAGGACACGGCAGGTATCAGACTAGGCCCAGGAAGAAAAAAAACTGCACACTCAAAAGGGAATAGTAATTGCAGAGAGTTTAAAGAAGGGATTCTTTTCAAACATATCTCAAAACCAACAGGGGATGTTGAATCACCCCCAGTCTATCTCCAGTCTGGCAACTCTGGGAGTAATTACCACCTCCAGGGTGAAAAAAGAAGCAGTACCAGAACCTGGAGAGAGCTGTAACTGCAGCTGTAAGGGAGAGCATTTCCACAGGATCCATGGCCTTTGGTGGAGGAATACGGCCATTGCCAAAACAGTCTAGCAGGGAGGGAATGGGGGGAGGAAATACTCTGGCCTGTCTCTCCTACTGTCCCCTGATCCTGCTTGTGGCCTCCACAATCTGAACACAACTGGGAGATGAAAAGCTTGAGAGAGGCCAGCCTCTCAGATCACAGAGTGAGGTAGAGAAGGCAGAGAGTGGATCTGGATAGGCAGACAGAGAGCCTGGGCATGTGGGCCTGTGAGCATTGTGCCTCTTTCCCATGCTTCCTTGTCAGACCACTTTGCTTCTGCTTGAGACATTCCAGAATAATTCCTTTTATCTGGTTACACAGGGATCTTCCTGCTCATTTTCTTTCTTTAAGGTGGCTCTGGCCATCTCTGTCTGATCAGTTAAGGGATGAATTCACCTATATAATCTTATCATCTTAGTTTCCTCATTGTCTCATGGTTTTTAGGGCCAGGGTGGTGGCTTCCATAAACCAACATAATTCAGCCTTATTGGATAGCAGAATTAAGGGCAGAGTGAACTCAAGAGCAGGCCAGGTCTTTCTCAGATACACTTGGCATCACCTTTACCAGGAGTGTTTGCATTTTATTTATTTTATTTTTTATTTTTAAATAAATTTATTTATTTATTTTTGGCTGCGTTGGGTCTCTGTTGCTGCACGTGGGCCTTCCCTAGTTGCGGCGAGCAGGGGCTACTCTTCGTTGAGGTACGCGGGCTTCTCATTGCGGTGGCTTCTCTTGTTGCAGAGCACGGGCTCTAGGCGCACAGGCTTCAGTAGTTGTGGCACACAGGATCTTATTTTCCTCATTGTCTCATGGTTTTTAGGGCCAGGGTGGTGGCTTCCATAAACCAACATAATTCAGCCTTATTGGATAGCAGAATTAAGGGCAGAGTGAACTCAAGAGCAGGCCAGGTCTTTCTCAGATACACTTGGCATCACCTTTACCAGGAGTGTTTGCATTTTATTTATTTTATTTTTTATTTTTAAATAAATTTATTTATTTATTTTTGGCTGCGTTGGGTCTCTGTTGCTGCACGTGGGCCTTCCCTAGTTGCGGCGAGCAGGGGCTACTCTTCGTTGAGGTACGCGGGCTTCTCATTGCGGTGGCTTCTCTTGTTGCAGAGCACGGGCTCTAGGCGCACAGGCTTCAGTAGTTGTGGCACACAGGCTCAGTAGTTGTGGCGCATGGGCTTAGTTGCTCCGCGGCATGTGGGATCTTCCTGGACCAGGGCTCAAACCCGTGTCCGCTGCATTGGCAGGAGGATTCTTAACCACTGCACCACCAGGGAAGTTAGCAGAGTGTTTGCATTTTAAAAGGGATTCTTAAACAAATGAAATTTAAGACCTAAAGGAATGTCTCTCAAATGGCATAATTTCAGGTGAGTAGTAGGGAGGTGTGATGGGCTGAAAATGGCCTCCCAAAGATGTGCACATCCCAGTCCCCAGAATATGTTGCCTTATGTGGGAAAGGGGACTTTGCAGATTGATTAAATTAAGTCTCATGAGCTATGGGGATTATTCTGGATTATAGTGTCAATGGAATCACAAGGGTCCTTATATAAAGGAGGCAGGAGGGTTGGAAGCTTAGAGGTGAGATGTGATGCCAGAAGCAGAGGTTGTATCAATACACTTTGAAGATGGAAGTGAAGGGTCCACAAGCCAAGAAATTCAGGAGGCCTCTAGAATCTAGAAAAGGCAAGGATTCTTGCCTACAGCTTCCAGAAGGAACACTACCTTTGCTTTTAGCCCCATAACACCCATTTCGGACTTCTGACCTCCAGAACTGTAAGATAATAAATTTGTGCTGTTTTGAGTCACTAAATTTTGTATAATTTGTAACAGAATTACACGTAGAAAACTAACACAGAGGATATCTTTGGGGTAGAGGCTCCTTTCCAACATCCTTTGATCACAGGCTACACTAAGACCTGCTTAGCCTTTTTGCCAACCAATGTTGGGTCTCTACACAGACACCAATGGACTGGAATCCTGAGCATAAAAGCCACCCTGGTTATCTGTCTCATAACATGCACAACTGATTCTAAAGTGAGTTTCTGCCCAGATAAGCAGGTTCCCAGAAGTTGTCCTTCACTGCTCACCAGGCTGGGGATATTTGGGTATTTGGATATTTCTGCATTCCCAGAAAGGCAAGTGAGAGGGCAGACAGAGGTGGCGAGGAGGCCTCTCCAGGCAGGGATGGTTGGTGAAAAAATTAAAGAGTGACACAAAGGGCAACTTTCTTCTTGGGCTATTGCAAAAATAGCCCAAGGAAAGGGCTTTGAATCTGCTTTGAACTAGAACACTTGGGGGAAAAACATCCGCAACTTGAACTTCATGTCAGTGAGCAGATTTTCTTGGTTGTATCCTCCACTCCCGCAGTGACCCCAACAGGCTCTCAGGAAGAGTTCCTTCTCTGTAAAGCTGTTTTCTTTCTTCTTCGATTAAGTCACACACATTAAATGGAAATGAAGAGGACATCACTTAAAATGTGTCTTTAGAGTGAAATGGAATATGAAAAGGCTCAAATCCATTTGAGAGACGGCCTCTTCTGTCAGAAATCAATACAGCCCTTGCTTTCTACAGTGTGCCAGTTCATAAAGTGAAAAAGGCTCAAACTCCCAATTTAACATTTTCAAAGCTGATATTAAATTCTAAGATTTTATATCTGCTCTTGCACATTTAGGTCCAAGTTATAAAGCTGCAGTCTCTCCCCAGCTTACGAATCTGACAGCATTTGATAAAAACTTTTATAATCAAGTTCAATAAAGAATCACAAATCTTCCTCTTGTAATTTTTAGCTTACAACAATCTTCGTTAGTAACATCTTCCTGCTTGATGTTTGTCAATATTTGTCATTTTAAAAAGGGATAAGATAGAAATACTATGTAAACTCTTACCTCTTAGACGGAAATTACTGTTAGTAAAGGATTCCATAATAATATGATGGAATAAGATGTCTTCATAGCGGCATTTATAAAGAAAGACTGTGAAAACCCAGAAGATGGTATCTTTAGTGACAACCATGGTCTGCTGCTGCTGGCTTTCACAGGGAAACAGAAGACATGCCATCATCTGGAAGTCTTAGAAAAGACTCCCCTTTGCTCATTAGCATTTATTCCAGTCCTGAAGTGGGTGGTTGTGCACCCACCCTTCTAAATTGTCCTTAGGCTAGAAATAAAGGGACCAGTTACACTACCAAGACTGTTTTGGGTGAGCTCTTTTCCTCAGACACTTAAGGAAGAAGTTAATAAAAGAGATGTTTTTATTCAAGCAAGGTTGACTCTGAGTTCTGTGTTTTCCTATCTGTAAAAAGAGACTAGAAACATGTACACACACGTATATACATACATACATATATACTATGTAAAATATATACCATGTACTAAAATTATGAAGATAAATGTGGGAATGGTAATCAAATTCAGGACAGTGGTCCCCTCTGAGGAGGAGGGAAGGGGATGTGACGAGGAGGATACACAGCAAACTTCAGGTGAGTTTGCTATATTTTATTTTTCTAAACTGGGTAGATCACAAATTCTCATTATATTATTGTCTATGCATTTTTTATTTACACATCTGCCAAGTTTTATAATTAAAACAAATTTTAAAAAATCTTTTATTTATTTAATTAATTTATTTTTGGCTGCGTTGGGTCTTCATTGCTATGCGTGGGCTTTCTTCTAGTTGCGGTGAGCAGGGGCTACTCTTCGTTGCCATGTGCGTGCTTCTCATTGCGGTGGCTTCTCTTGTTGCGGAGCGCAGGATCTAGGCACGCGGGCTTCAGTAGCTGTGGCTCGCAGGCTCAGTAGCTGTGGCTCGTGGGCTCTAGAGCGCAGGCTCAGTAGTTGTGGCGCGTGGGCTTAGTTGCTCCACGGCATGTGGGATCTTCCCGGGCCAGGGCTCGAACCCGCGTCCCCTGCATTGGCAGGCGGATTCTTAGCCACTATGCCACCACGGAAGCCCTGAAACAAATTTTAAAGAGGGGTTTTGGGTTGTATGACAGTCAATTTTATGTGTCAATTTGACTGGGTGAAGGGATGCCCAGATAGCTGGTAAAACATTATTTCTATGTGTCTGTGAGGGTGTTTCTTGGAGAGATTAGCATTTGATTGAGTAGACTGAGTGAAGAGGATCTGCCTGCACCTATGTGGGCAGGCATCATCCAACCTGTTGAGGAACTGAATGGAATAAGAAGGCCAAGGAAGGGCAAATTCTATCTCTGTCTTCTTGACCTGCGATGTCCATCTTCTCCTGCTGTTGACATTGAAGCTCCAGGTTCTTGGGTCTTTGTACTCTGGAACTTTCAACAGTGTCCCTCTGGTTCTCAAACCTTAAGCCTGGGACTGGGAATTATACCATGGGGTTCTCTGGTTCTCAAGCCTTTGGACTCAGACTGCCTTACACACTGGCTTTCCTGGTTCTCCGGCTTGCAGACAGTAGGTTGTGGGATTTCTTAGCCTCCATAACCATGTGAGCCAATTCTTGTAATAAATCTCCTCTTCTCTCTCTCTCTCTCATCTTTCTATCTATCTGTCTACCATCTATCTATATCCCATTGTTTCTGTTTCTCTGGAGAATCCTGACTAATAACAGCTTGTGTCATCAGAGAAGTAGGGAAATGAAGAAACAGTCCAAATGCCATTCAGATTCAACATGGCTTTTTCACTCTGCCCAAGGTTGCTGTCCTGACTCTACAGTGAAGTGGGGATTAAAGATATGCCAGTGACAGGGGAGGGTGAAAGGCAAAATGGTGTGGTGTCTTGTACCATCTCATGAAAGCTGACTGATTTTCAGAAATTTTGCAAGCCGTCAAACACCTGTTATTAAAAATTAAATTATGTAAGCTTACAATTAAATAAATTATATCAAAATGAAAGGTAATAAATGCATAAAACTTATCACATCTTAACTATTTTACTCTGTTATGCTATTATCCATGCTCTTGAGGTTATTGCTGTCTGTTGTATCTGTATGGTGGAAATATTATATAATGCACATCTCTTTACAACTCTGCATTCAGTGACATCATGTTCGTAGCTTGAAATTGGCCGTGATGGGAGTATTCACACCATAGAAATTGGCAAGTGCTACTGTTGGGGCTCCTGCTCCCCCAGCCCCGCACATATGAGAGCCTGTTGTTAAACCTTTACCAGCACACCTTTGGGCAGAACCCAACTTCCTCAGCTGCTTCTGGACTCTCACTTGGCTCTGAACATTCTAAATGCTCAATCGCCACGAAAAACTCATCCTGCCACTCAGTTTGGATGACTTTGGCAAAGCGAACTGCGTAGATTCTGGAGGTGTTAGGAAACTGGGGGGAATTTTCAGGAGAGAAATGCTCTGTTTCCTTTTATACACCACTAGACAGACTCCAGAGTATCAACTGTCAGTGTCCCTGATAGTCCCCTGTCAATGGTGTATTTGTCTGTTGGGATATTCCAATCCTAGATGTCACATTGTTGGGCCAGAGGCCTCTGCTTGACTATTCCTGTTCTAATTCTCTTTCCTTTTTCAGTCCTGACTTGTCTTCAGTTGGTGACTCCCTGGAGGCCTGAGACCTTGATTTATATAAAATGCGGAACTGGCAAAGGGGTGGGACACTGGCCTGCAGGAACTCAGGGATGTGTAGGCTTGGACATCTGCCTGATGACCACATCCCCTGCTGGGCTGTATCCCTGCGTCTGGCAGCTCCCAGGGCATCTGGAGTTTAGCAGGGGGCAAGCAGAGCTGGTTGACAAATTATTGCCCTGCCCCCGACCCGCTCCTTTTCTGACCTTGAACTATGCCTGGGCCTCGGGCTTCAGCCCCCTGAGTACCAGTGACAGTCAACGAACATCAGTTCTGAAGATGGTAGGAGGAGGTCAGCAGGATGCTGCTAAGAACAGTCAAAAATAGAGGTTATCGCTTGAAGTGGATCTTGATTTTTTTTTTTCTCTCCCACCTTTTCTCCAAGCCATTTCAAAAATAAACTCCATGAAGGATGGAAAAGAATCTAAATATCCATTAATAGGGGACAGATTAAGTACATTCTTTCTTAAGAAGGAAAATTTTGAATCAGTGAAAAATCACCTTTTCTTTTGCTATTGTATCATGTCCATATAATACTTATTTGTATTTATAATACAAATAGTTGGTTTTTTTTCAAATGTTAGAAAGGTAACATTTGAAAAAAAAAAAACTATAGGGCTTCCCTGGTGGCGCAGTGGTTGAGAGTCCGCCTGCCGATGCAGGGGACATGGGTTCGTGCCCTGGTCCGGAAAGATCCCACATGCCGCGGAGCGGCTGGGCCCGTGAGTCATGGCCGCTGAGCCTGCGCGTCTGGGGAGAGGCCACAGCAGTGAGAGGCCCGTGTACTGCAAAAAAAAAAAAAAAAAAAAGGCAATAAATAATTACATTGTAGAGATCACATGGCACGTGAAAAATCTACCTTCTATTATTTAACATTGTATTTAAAAAGAAAAACACAACTGTTTTAGGTAGAACTAACTGTTCTACTTGTGGTTTAGGATAAAATTTCCAGTAACAGCAAGTAGATTCAAAAAATGCTATAACTCGAAACAATTGAGATGGAAGAGAAGGTAATATACCATAGAAAACTGTGAGATGACTCAAAAAGTGGCTCTGGGGATGACAGAGACACTAATGTGAAAGAGACATGGGAAGACTTTGAATACATTATGTCATGAAATGTGAGAGTGGAAGAAAGTCGTACTTCTACTTTAGTGTGTTATTTTATACAGTACATGATTTTAAAGATGTATGTGCAACTAAACCAATATATGGCTTAAGTTAAAAATCATGTTTTAGAAGACCAGTGACGTGGGGGAAAGGTTGTGGCAGTGATAAATCAGTATAAAAATTCTTGGTTTATAAAAACTACCCAACTGTAAATACAAATACACATGAAAGAAAATAAATGTATATTGATCCTGAAGGAAAGTCACTGAAAAGTGGTTGTATTTGTATGTAAGATTACAGGTGACCTTTATTTTTTTCTTTATCTGTTTTCATAGTTTCCAAACTTTACACAATGAATAGTCATTGCTTTTACAACAAAAAGGAAACATTTTAAAAACAATATGATAAAACGTTTGCCTTGAGTGCCTGCCTCCACTGTGCCCTGTGGCTCCTTCTAAGTACATTAGTGTGGAGTAGAATTGAAATAATAACTAAATTTTATTGAGTGTGAATCGTGTACCCAGAACCATGCTCAGCACTTTGTTATTACAGTTGATTGTTTTATGTAATCAGCACCCTCATCCTATGAAGTTGCGATGGATACCCTGATTTCATAGGTGAGGAAACTAAGGATCAGAGTGGTTTGGGTCTTTGCCTAAGTCACACAGCTAGTGAGTGGGGGTGCTGGCATTTAAACCCAGGCAGACCAACTCCAGAGGCCACATTCTCAGTCTTGGCTTTTTGCTGTGCTGCCTCCCACCATCCCAGTACACGTCTGGCAGGATTTCAGAAGTTGTAATGGGCCAGGCTGTGGGAGAATTTCTAGCCAAGTGTCCTGAGCATTTCTTCTCAGCTTTACATACACTTCAAGGAGTTTGGAATTTTAATTGAGCTATGCATGTTTATTACCTGGGACTCTCATGTTTGCATGAGTAAAGGGGTGGGACGAGCTTGTTGGGAAAACATGTTTTCACCCACTCCATTAGGCAGGAAGACTTCTAAAGGAATGGGACAATTGAGTGTGCTGGTTTGGACAGGGGTCTGTGAGGATGTTTAGGGGGCTACTTAGGTGGCAAGGAAGAGATCTAGATTGTGAGGACTTTACCAGACCAGTGGTGAAGCACCAAGATAGGGAGCTCTACGTAAGAACAGCAGAACAGGGAAGTAAAAGGAGGCTGGGAGAGGGGCCAAAGACCAGCTTTGTCCAGCAAAGGAAAGGGAATTAGCTCTTATTGAGCATAAACTGCATGCTGGGTATTCACGTTTGCTCTTTCTTTCCATCCTCCCAACAACCCTATTTGGTAAGGGTCATTTTCTCCACTTGCTAGTTGGAGATGAGGAGGCTCAGAGAGATGAACCTGTTGGAGGTTGAGTGGTTAAGTGGTTGAGTGGTTATTGAGTGGTAAAGCCAAGACTTGAACTGTGGTCTTCCTGCCTCTAAAGTGTTTCCATTTGTATCAGTGTTCCAGCAGGAAATGCTCAAGTGGAGTAATTGAGGAGAGTTTAAGAAAGGAGATGCTTACAAAGGTGTAGGCAGGTGATGGGGTTCAGGACAAGCTACCCTAAAATATGGCACCTTGGCATTTTGAACTCCCATGTGAAAGGTACCCTCCCTGTACCAGGAGGAACATTCTTATCACTAGAGTTGGGAATTGGGGCCGAGAAATCTGTACAAACAAATATTGTTAATCTAGCCCTTATCTTCCTAGATACGTATTCACTATTGACTACCCCAAGCCCAAACCCCTTTGTTTTCTCAAATCTTGACAAATTTACTGTTTCTTTGTCTAAAAGGTATAAAAGCTTCCTGATCTATCCACTTCTTCATGTCTTCATTCTCTTGTGAAGGCTCGCACGTACATGTAAAAATTTAATAAAATTTGTATGCTTTTTCCTGTTAATCTGTCTTTGTCCATTTAATTTTCAGACCCAGCCAGGGACCCTAAGAGGGTCCTAGGCGAGGTTTCCTTCCCCTACTCAGGGTTAAGGGAAGCAGACATGCATGGTGCAGTATGTGTGGGCTAGGGATAGCAGGGAGCCATTATTGCACCTAAATGTGAAAGGCCTTAAGGTGCACGAGGGTGAGCCAGTTACCAGACCTGGAAATCATAGAGCCACCTGACAGGAACTGTCATCTTTGGTAGAGGTACAGGCAACCTGTGGTCCTGCAGGTCTCCTGATGATGTCTCCTCTTGACTTAACCCAGTTGGGAAGCAGAGGGCAAGGGACCCGTACATTGCTGTACCTAGAAGCCAGCCACCTAGTGACGGAAGCAGGGTGGGAAAGGCTGGAGAGTGGATCTGGGATGGGGGGGACCAATGAAAAATACCTTGCACCCTTTTTAGGCATCAGTGGTCTGCCATGTTAATATTATTTCTTCAAAAGCCTCCCCACTATGTACATCAAGGACACTATCAAGAGAGTGAAAAGCAAGCCCACAAAATGGAAGAAGATATCTTCAAATCATGTATTTGATAAGGGATTAATATCCAGAATATATAAAGAACTCCAAAATGCAACAACAACAAAAATGCAACTCAAAAATGGGCAAGGGACTTGGATATTTCTCCAGAGGAGATACACCAATGGCCAATAAGCACATGAAAAGATGCTTAATGTCAGTAGAGAATTGCAAATCAAAACCACAATGTGATACTACTTCACACTCATTAGGACGTCAGTTATAAAAACAAACAAAAAACAAAACAAAAAACTTGGAAGGTAGTAAGTGTTGGTAAGGATGTGGAGAAATTGGAGCCTTTGTGCTGGTGGGAATGAAAACTTATGGAGCTGCTGTGGAAAATAATTTGGTGATTCCTTAAAAAGTTAAACACAGAATTATTATATGATCCAGCAATTCCACTTCTAGGTATATACCCAAAAGAATTGAAAGCCAGGACTTGAACATATACTTGTATACTAACGTTCATATCAGCGTTATTCACAATAGCCAAAAGGTAGAAACAATCTACATGTCCATCAACAGATGAATGAATAAACAAAGTGCGATATATACATACAATGAAATATTATCCACTCATAAAGAGGAATGACAATCTGACACATGCTGCAGCATGTACAGTAAGTGAAAACATTATGTTAAATGAAATAAGCCTGACACAAAAGGGCAAATATTGTATGATTCCACTTATATGAGATACCTAGAATAGACAAATTCACGGAGACCGTAAGTAGAATAGAGAGGCCCAAGGGCTGGGAGAAGAGGGAATGGGGAATTATTGTTTAACGGGTACAGAATTTCAGTTTGGGATGATGACAAGATTCTGGAAACGGATGGGGGAGATGTTGCACCACTAAGTGTGAATGTACTTAATGCCACTGAATGTACACTTTAAAAATGGTTAAAATGGTTAGACTTTATGTTATATATGTTTTACCCTCCCTTCCCCCTCAGCACACAGGCTTTCCCATCTGCCCCAATCAGAACCCACTGAAAGGATGAAAAATGCCAGAACCCTTAGGTTTTTACCATGGGGTTTAATGACTTGGAACTAACTCACCGTCCTTCCACTTTTTTTTTTTTTCAGTCAGCAGATAAACAAAATTTCCTAGCCTGACTCAAAATTTTTCTAAGTCTGGTGGCTTTTTTGATAATGCAGTTTTATGAACTGATGGCCCTAGGGGAGGGATGAGTCCTAATTTTTTCTCTTTTTTCTTTTTTAGTAATGACACTCCTCCCCCCCATCCCCCCAGCCCCAGAATGGCTGCTGGCAGCCCCCTACCCCTGTTGCTAGAGGCTGGAGGTTGAGTGGGTGGGAGTGCTTGCCTGGGAGCAATGCAGGGCCTCAAGAGGTTCCCAAAGAAACTGCTGCTCTGAGGTTATTCATCTGATGGGAAGACTCTGGTGAGAAAAGGCAAAACTTTCTGGTAAGATTTGGCCACAATGCTGCAAGGAGAGATGGCCTGGGGTGGATTTTGACAAAAGTGGAATCCACGCATTCCCAGCTGCAAGGGTGGGGATGGGCAGGCCCTGGAGCCCCCAAGCCTTGTGGGCCGAGTAGGCTTTGTGGACTCGCAATCTGAGCAGTCGCACAGGGACCCACCCTCAGAAGGGCCGCACCATTGGTTTAATGCTCTGTTGTTGCCATCTTGAAATTCTTAATAATTTTTTTAACGAGGGGCCTCGCATTTTTATTTTGCTTTGGGACCCACAGATTGTGTAGCCAGTCCCTCCTGTAGGGCATCAGAAGGGAGAAATTTCACCTGAAGTCACTGGGCCAAAAGGCCAGGTAGGAAGGGAGGGGGACCTCCAAGGTGCAAATCCAATGACAGCAAGCATAGCAGAGCAAGTGTGCCAGAGATTAGGGATGCCAGCTTCTCTGTCAACCCCTTTAATGAGAAAGCTCTCAAGGCAAACCCCAGACTGGGGTCGGGGAAGGATGGGAGGTGGTGAATCAGCTCCGCAGTCTCTCTGTCCCGGTCTACTTTGTTATCTCTTTGGCTTGGTCCTTAGGTCTTGTTTCAACCCCACCTGGACCTATGCCCATTATTCAGTATTAGAGTTTTCATACATAACATTTCTACTTGTTCTTTAAATTTTTTGTTTAATATCACTTCTGTCTTATCTGTTTCATTTTACTTGAGTCTTGTTTTAGATGTTTTTCTGTTTGTTCATATTCTAATCCTTCTTCTTCAGATAGCAGCATGTGTACTTTGCTGTTTTTCTTCTGAAGGAGTGACAGTGCCCTGTTTGGGGGCGCATATCCCCTGGGAGCACTGGCTGCTTGTCTGGTGAGGTGTACAGGAAATTCCTCAAGGCCAGGCCCTTCTCTGAGCCATCTCCCCGGGGGCTTCTCACACCTTGTTGCTATTGTTGTTGATTCCTGGAATCCCTGTTTTCCTCTGTAGTTTCTCTAGCCTGGATTTGGGAAAGGGAGCCAGCAGCCCTCCTGATCTGCCAACTTGGCAGGGACTGGAAGTCTCTTTCTGGCTCCCTTCTGTTTCTTGTGTAACCTCTCCAGGCTGCATCCTACCTCACATTGTAGATGGGTAAAACCTATTCTATTGTAAGTTTCTAGGTATGGATATTTCTCCATTTCAGCTGGTCCATTTCAGTTCATTTACAAAGGGCCAACCAATCAACTGTTACTGCCGTTAAATTACGGGGTCCAGATAACCTAGGATTATAAGCAGGGTATTTGTGAGGGTAATGCAATCATTCCTGAATTCTGATTGGCTGAATTTTCTTGCTGTTTGATTGGCCAAAATGTCAGGCAATTAGGCAGGAAAGTGTTCTTACTTTTTAGAGAGAATATTTAGGGGTGAAATAATCATGATATCTATAATTTATTTTAAAATACTTCAGCATTTACTAAGCAAGCTTAAAAACAAGAGTTGTTAGCTCATGGTATTACATTCACAAAACCATATGTTGCAGGAATCATTCTTGCAGGGAAGTAATGTTTCTATTTTATATTGCATATAATCATAAATATAAATGCTATGATCTGAATGTTTTTGTCCCCCCAAGATTCATATATTGAAATCCTTAACCCCCAAAATGATGGCATGAGGAAGAGGGGCTTTGGAGAAGTGCTTAATCATGAGGGTGGGACCCTCATGAATGGGATTAGTGCCCTTATTAGAGACTCCAGAGACATCCTTGGCCCCTCCCACTGTGTGAGGACATAATGAGAAGATACCAGCTATGAACCTAGAAGTGGGCCCTCACCAGAACGTGACCATGCTGGCACCCTGATCTTGGATTTCCAGCTTCCAGAACAGTGAGAAAGAAATTCCTGTTGTTTAAGCCACCAAGGCTGTGCTATTTTGTTACAGCAACCCGAACGGACTAAGATGGTATATATTTGGCAATATCTAATTGAATGAATTCTGCAGAAGTAATGCTCATTTGACAGATGAGAAAATGGACCTGCTGACCTTGTGACTTGCCTGAGGCCACATACAAGTTGAGATCTTAGTTCTCGGGCACAGATTCAGGGCTGTTTCCACCCTGCCCTACTCCATCAGGAATCAGGAAGGAGTCCAGGTTGACCTGCTCTGCTCAGCCGTTTTGCCTTCAGAGCCACAACATCTCCTTTCACAGCTTCATCCCCAGTGAGGTTAATAGAACATACGTTGCAAAAGATGATTCAGATGTTTCAAGTCAAACGTCTCACAAAGTAATTGTAATTGATGGGATGTCCATAACCCAGAATGGTGGGTGGCTGTCCTTTTCTTTATTCTTTCTAGTCTTTTTAATATATTATTTTACGTGTGCTTGTTTGGATATACAATAATATAGGTTTATTGAAAAATTTGAAGATACAGATAAGACAAAAAATTAAAAATGAAAATTCCCATAATCTCACTGAGGCTAACAGTTTAGGGATATATTACTCATCTATTGCTGCATAATAGATTACCCCAAAACTTAGTTGTTCAAAACAAAAGACATTTATTATCTTGCAGTTTTTATGGGTCAGGAATTTGGGAGCAGCTTAGTTGGGTGGTTCTGACTCAGGATCTCTCATAGCGTTGGAGCGATATGAATGGTTTGCGTGGGGCTGGAGGATCTGATTCCAAGGTGACTTACTCATGAGGCTGTTGGCTGGAGGCCTTAGTTCCCCACCGTGTGGACTTCCTGCAGGATTTCTTGAGTGTCTTCACAGTATGGCAGCTGGCTTCTGCCAGACCAAGTGATCCAAGAGAAGGAGCAAAGAGGAGGCTGCAATATCTTTTATGACCTTCATGGAAGTCACACCCTGTCCCTTCTGCCACACTCTGTTAGAAGAAAATCACTAAGTCAAGTCCACACTCAAGGGGAGAGGATTTAACTTCCAACTCTTGAAATAAAAAGAATCAGAGAAATTGTGGATGTATATTAAAAACACTACAGGGGATCTCCAGTCAGTTTTTTTGTTTTTTTGTTTTTTTAACCAAAATGGGATCTTATTATACATGTGGCTTTGTATCCTACCTTTGTGTGTTTATAAACTCAGATCTCCTGGATTCAATAATGAATCCTCTTAGTAATGGATTCACTTAATAATGCTATAATCTTGAGTAAGTTTCTTAACTTCTCTACCTCAGCTTCTTTATCTGTAAAATAAGGGTAAAATTAAAATATACCTGATAGGGTATTGGTGTGAATCACATGAGTTAATATAACTAAAGAACTTAAATCTTGTCTGTCATAGGATAAGCAGTATGTGTTAGCTCTTATCATGTCAGCAAGGCTATTTTAAAAATATATTAATGGCTTCTGAATACATTATTATATGGACATTCTATACTTAATTCCATTATTAGACATTTAGGTCATTTATAATGTTTTTATTACTGTGACATAATAAAATATATATATTTGGTCTTCACAAACATTTGGAGTCAGAAGTGTAAGCAGAGAGAGAGTTTTCTCTCTCTTTTTTTTTTTTTTTTTTTTTTTTTCGGTACGCGGGCCTCTCACTGTTGTGGCCTCTCCCGTTGCGGAGCACAGGCTCCGGACGCGCAGGCTCAGCGGCCGTGGCTCACGGGCCTAGCCACTCCGTGGCATGTGGGATCCCGGACTGGGGCACGAACCCATGTACCCTGCATCGGCAGGCGGACTCTCAACCACTGTGCCACCAGGGAAGCCTGAGTTTTCTCTTTTAATTGCTAATATTAGTAATGCTGTGATTAACATCCTTAAAGCTAAATCTGTGAGCTGGGGATGGAACTCTTTGGAATGTATACACAGTTTTGCATGTATGATGCTATTTGTGGAGAAAGGGGTCCATAGCTTTCATCATATTCTCAGAAAGGTCCCTAATCCAAAAGATGTTAAGAGCTGTTTGTCTAGCTTATTGTCCTCAGCCATCTAGGTTCAGGTCTTGGAGGAAAGGATGGGAGATGTGGTCATCAAGGTCAGGAGCACTGATTCATACCAACCAAGCTCCCAGGGGAGTTTTGGAGGCACCTTAATCACATTAGCAGTGCATTCACATGTTGGATTTCATGGGAGTTTATTTCTAGGACAATCTCTAGGTAACTAATCTGGCCACCTTATTATTCTTGTTATGAGATTAGATACCTTTGTGGTCTCAAGATCTGTGGTTCTTTGGTCCCTTGTGTCTGGGCTGATTCCATTCAGGGGTTATGGTTCAATTACTCTAGTATGTATTTGGTACATACTAAGTATTCTGTAATATTTGTTGAATAAATGGAAGTATTGTAAAAAATAGAAATCTGTACGAGGAAATGCAAAGAGGAAGTGGCCTGTGTTTGTCAGGCTTTGGAATGATTGAGTTTTTGTGACATTGGCCTACAAGAAGCCCTAGATAGGAATTGGGGCCCCAGTATCCTGGTGGAAAAAAGAACATAGTGGGAGATGCTGCAGGGAGATGTTCTGAAGCATGGGCTCCCAAAGAGCAGGCTGAGTGTGAGGATGATGGACTGATGCCTCAGATAAGGAGGAGGGGTGCCAGGGGCAGGAAGCACCTGGCCTAATGTGTGGGACCAGCTGCTACAGTCATTGCACTCATCCTACCCTGCCACCGAGAACGTAGCGTTACACCAAGGGCAGCGGCCCGGTGGTGCTTCAGAAGCTCTCTTCCCACAGGTGGCAGCCTTTTTTCTGAGTCTTCACTGCAGCAGCTGCTCAGGAACTGTCCGTCTTCCGGGCCAGTGGCATCTGCATCATGTGGGCAGGTCATCCGCAGGGTGGATCCCCAGCCCCACCTCTGAGAGTCTGGCTCAGTGGGTCTGAGGTAGAGCTCAGGATTCTGCATTTCCAGTGCTGGTGGCTCACAGACCACCTATGTTCATTCAGGTCCACTGAGAATGAGACACCAAGATGGGATTGAACACAAAAGAAATTTGGTGGGGAAATGTCTGTGGAGGATGAAAGTGTGGGAGCCCAGGAAGGGGGTGAGCTTGGGCCCCAGTGCAGGGACTGGGAAGGAGAGGGATGGGCAACTGCAAAATTTAGAGGGAGCAGTTGCCACAAGACTGCCCTCATTTCAGACACCAATTGCAGGTTCAGAGGCCCCCAAGACCACCCTCAAGTTTCAATAATTTGCTAGAAGGACTCACGGAACTCACTGAAAGCTATTTTACTTGTGGTTACAGTTTACTGCAGGGAAAGTATACAGATTAAAATCAGCAGGGAACAAGTACATAGGATAGAGTCCAGGGAAGTACCAGACTCTGAACTTCCAGGGTCTCCTCGCTGTGGAGTCAGAATGTGTTACTTTCCTGGCACTGATGTGTAACAATATGTATGGAGTAGTACGGACCAGGTAAACTCACCTGAGCCCTGGTATTCAGAGCTGCTACTGGGGCTCCGTCATGTAGGCGTGATCGATCGATTGCCCATGTAGTTGATCTCAGTCATGACCCGAAGCCCCACCCTAAATTAAACTGTTGGTCTTTCTGGTTGGGCCAGTCCCCACCATAAGTCACACTGTTACTCTCTGGCCAGCCCAAGGCCCCAGGCAAACAGATTATCTCCTGGGAGCCAAGGGCAAAGGCCAGACCACTTTGGGGGCAAGGTTAGATTCTTCACTGTGCAGGTAGGAAGAGTCTCAGACAGTAGCGCAGCTCTGAGAAAGGTTCAGGCAGGTGGATGGGGAGTGCTCGAGCCAAAGCTGCCTGTTGAAGGACTCCTGGGGACCTGGGGGAGAGTCCTCCCCCACCCCCATGCTCAGCATCAGCTGGGAGTAGGCCTGGGGAGTGTGGTCTCAGTGTGGATCTGGGGGTGGATCCTGGGGGGCAGCAGCGGGGGCCTCCAGCCAGGCCTGCTCCCTGTAGCAGGAAGGCTGAGTGGCACATTTTATGGCTGCCATGTGCGTGCCTCCGGAGCCGGGAAGGGGCAGTGGGCTGGGGGGGGCGGGGGTGGAGCTGGCCTCCACCTTCCTGCTGCGAAGCACTGCAGGCCTTCCGTGCCAGAGACGACTGTGCCTCTTCCTCCTCTTCTACCTGGTCTCCTGGCTCCTGCAAAGAGGAAAAGGGTTAGGGCAGGGCTGCCAACACTGCCCTATCCACGTGGGCCAGGCCCTGGATTGCGTGTTCTGCGTGTTCCCCTCCCGCTCCTGTGTTGTCGGGGATCTGGGGCACAGGACACAGAGTAAGAACAAAACAAGAACAAGAGACATTGGCGTGTGGTTGATAGACTGGCTTCTGTGTGTGGTCTCTACTGTGGCTTCTGCTCTGGCTGCAGCTCTCTTGGGGTCCCAGTAGCTGCCCCTCAGCCTCACACAGGTGCACCCCAGGGTCTGTGGCTCGGGGTCTCCCACGGTGGGAGTTAAAGGTGCCCAGAGCAACTGACTGAGGGAAGCGTGTGCTCAGGAGGCAGCTGGGGAGGGGCCCTTTGAGTCTTCTGTTGATTTCTCCTTCTTGAACTCCACAAGCTGCTTGGGGAAGAAACCAGGTGGGGGAAACTGAGATTATAGAGAAAGTGTGGTGCATAGACCAAGCATGTGAAACCAGGAAGGGGGTGACTCAGAACCAAATACCAGCGTGGTGTGTGTGTTTTCTGCATGGCACAGCTGCGCTTGTCCCTTGTTCTGAAGCCTAGTTCCTACTTCCCCTTTGCTTTCACGTTGTCTTAGTGCTTTCCTTTCTGGTGGTCAGATCCCAGCCCCTGTGCTTTTAATTGAAGAATGAGGATGAATCTTTGCACATTTAAAAAAAGTCCAAGCTGGGGCCAAGCCCCCACCAACAGCAGCCTAAGGGTAGGGACAAGTGGCCTCAGCAGTCACACACGTGACAAAACCTCATCCCTGGAACATTGTGACTTTGGGGACACAACACTAGACATGGAGGCTGGAGTCCTGGGTCCTGTCCTGACTTTGCCCTTGACTATTATTACTGCTTTTCCCAGATTCTCAGACACCATTGATTGTAAGATCCGTCATCAATTTAATAATTGCTTTTAGCGCGGGAGAAAGAAACATGGTCACGTCATATGTACACATCAGTTCAAACACCCATCCTGATTGCATGGCTGTTAACATGTAAAAAATACATTCCATTTTTAAAATGAAGAAAAAAAAAGCAGAATTTATAACAAAAAACTAACAAGAGGAGACTTTTTCTAATTCTGGGATTAAGGTGCAAAACCAATACCCATACTTTAGAATAATTGTATTAATAAGCTTTTTACCATGTGTCATTGCTATTTTTTTGACAGGAAGAGGACATGAGTTGACTTGATATACACTCACTGAAAGAGTGTATATTAGTGATATTTATATTCAGCAAGCCATGCGGGGTTTAAATTGGTTACTAGATATTTGCATCTTCTAACTACACAACTGAAATAAGAGAACTAAAAGATATTTCAGTTTTAGAATAATAATAGCTAATGTTTGTGCAGTGCCTTTTATGTGCGGGTACTGCTCTGGGTACTTTACATGTATCAACTCGTTTAAGCCCATGGAAGTCTTGTGAGAAGGTGCTGTGACTACCTCGACCTTCGAGATGGGAACAGTGAAGCACAGAGATTTCACAGTGTGCTCAGGGTCCCACAGGTAGGAGGTAGACTTGAACCCAGGTGGTGTGTTTCCAGAGCCCACCTCTTTACTGCACTGTACAGTCTCTCTTAAAGTATAAGTGAGAGTTTCTAGTCATTGTCTGAGTTCAAAGGAAAGGTTGGGTTGGGCTAAAAGCAGAGGTATGCTGGTAAACTGCCTCCCCCTCTTCCCCCTTATAAAGCCCTGGTTTATAACAGGTGTCAATTTCCTTGGTGTAAATACTTCTACCTGGGCTGATTTCAAGGGACCTACTCTCGGGTAAAATTCCAGAGTGCTTAACAGTTGCTTCACAGGAATTGGCACAAACCAGCTCCCACACACCACTGGCTGAAAGTAATTGTTCGAGTCGGTGTGGAGCAGTTTGGCCAGGAATGTGTCTTGCATGATGCTCAGTTAAGCCAGCCATGGGTGGGACTCGGCATGTACATTCAGGGCTTGAAAGTGGTTTTTCCCCCTCTGTTTCCCCACCTGCCAACCAGGGAAGACAGCTGTTTGCTGGACTCTGAGTGCAGGAGGCTGAGTGCGTGCTCGCCACAGCTCGCTGGCCTCTCTGGGGGGTCACAGATGAAGCTGAAGTCCAAGGTTCCCACTCAGAGGGAGGCAGTTGCCTGACTCATGCTCAGGAAGGAGCATTCAGTGGCTGCCCGAGTGCTCCTTCCTGAAGCAGAGTGGCACTGGTGACATGAGATGTAAGGGAAGAGAACCACCAGGTTAAACAGGAGGGAAGAGGGTCTCTGAAGTGTGGAGCTGAAGGGTTCAGAAGAGGCCCATGAGCTCTGGTCAGTGAGGGCAAAGAAGAACAGAGCAAACCCTACAAAACGACATAACTGGAAAACATTTAGGTTACTATCACGACAGCGCTAGAAACAGTCATGAAGTAGGGGGTCACAAACTCAGATGCCTACAAGGGCCAGGCAGCTGACTTAAGTGGGCAAATCAGACAAGGTAGAAATGGGGAGTGGTAGGGACTGTGGTAAATCACAGCACATGCCCTGCCAGAAGACACTGAGGTACTGTCTGTTGGGGTTTATAGTTTTAGTTTTTATTTTTTTTAATATTACAGACCCTCCAGAATAGGTCTGTGACCTGGATGCAGGCCTCTACTTTGTGAGTTCTCTCACCCAGACTTTCCTTGCAAGGGTTTTTTTCTTTTTTTTCAAGATTTTTTTATGTCGACCATTTTTAAAGTCTTTATTGAATCTGTTACAATATTGCTTCTGTTTTTTAGTTTTGGTTTTTTGGCCTGGAGGCATGTTGGATCTTAGCTCCCCAACCATGATCAAACTCACACCCCCTGCATTGGAAGGCAAAGTGTTTTCCACTGGACCACCAGGGAAGTCCCCCTTGCAAGGTTTTGAATGCAAGACTCATAGGTTGACCCGCTAATGGCCAGGGGCTGCAATTATCCCTGCCACTCCTCCTAGCAGTGGGGCCCCAGGGGTGGAGCAGACAGTGGGATCTGTCCATCCCACGTGCAGCCAATAAGCGATGCATTGTAGCAAATTTTAAAACAGCAATAAAACAAACTAAAATTCAGTCTACCTTTTATTATCAACATGTGTTGGCAATCCTGAACAATGTCAGTGATAAAAATACCCTCCTTGAAAAAAGAATTTTTTGTTGGTCTAAGTTCTAAATAATTGCTATGGTTCTTGTTGCGTTTTAAATATATCTGTATCTGTATCTATATCTAAATATATCTATATATGCTTCAAATTAACACATTTAAATAACTTATCTATTAATGAATATTGTGTTCTACATGGACGTTATTTGGAGAATTAGCCCCTAACTCAAGTGGATTCACCCACAAACATTTGTTTCCAGAATAAGTACCTAATGATTTGGAAACCCTTCAGTTCCAAACTCTGTAGAACTAACTACATATTCCTGTGTGTAAACAACAGAGTCAAAATAACTGATAGCAAATGATTGTAAACATGCAGAAACAGAATACGAGGTAGTTCCATTTTGTTGTCCATGTGACCATGTCAGAAGAACTCAAAAGAACAATGTCTAAATGACTTGATTGTTTTCATCAAGAGCTGGATGCTCGTTCTAAAGCAACATATCAAGTAATTCCAAGATTTACTGTGATTCAGCCATTTTCTCTGATTTTTTAAAAAATATAAATTTATTTATTTTTGGCTGCGTTGGGTCTTCTTTGCTGCGTGCCGGCTTTCTCTAGTTGCGGCGAGAGGGGGCTACTCTTCATTGCGGTGTGCAGGCTTCTCATTGTGGTGGCTTCTCTTGTTGTGGAGCATGGGCTCTAGGCGCGCGGGCTTCAGTAGTTGCAGCACGTGGGCTCAGTAGTTGTGGCGCACGGGCTGAGTTGCTCCGTGGCATGTGGGATCTTCCGGACCAGGCCTCGGACCTGTGTCCCCTGCATTGGCAGGCGGACTCTTAACCACTGTGCCACCAGGGAAGCCCTTCTCTGATTTTTTTTTACAGAAGAAAAACTTCAGAAGTTTACCAACTATAATAGAAATGTATGGTGAATTTTCTGATGAAGATATTTTAGCTGAATTTTTTTTGACTGTGGAGACCATTTGAAAGCAGCTAAAATGGATCCCAAACACACAAATATATGGACAGCATTACAACTTCTGAAATTAATTGTGAAATGGGATTTTTATGAATCTCTGAAAAACCTGTCCTTTTCTGGCCATTATTATCATTTGTTTCATTTCCTGATTATTGCTCAAAGTTGTCACGTGGAGGAGGAGGATGTTAAAAATGATCTTCCCGTGGTGCTAACACGCCACTACTCTGAGGTCTGCTTAGCCTCTCAGGTGGAGATGGCCTCTGGGCTACAGGAACTCCTGGGTCTCTTTAGGACAAAGACTCGACATTTTATTTGAAAGTTTTTCCAGCATAGGAATTGTTTTAACACAACCTGATCTTGACCATTCAATGGCCTGGTTGGAGAATCTGTCTTAGCAGCACAGAATGGGTTTTGGAGCAACCATGGGAACACCAGTATTTAAAAGTTTGATCCCGGGGACTTCCCTGGTGGTCCAGTGGGTAAGACTGCGCTCCCAGTGCAGGGGGCCCGGGTTTGATTCCTGGGCAGGGAACTAGATCCTGCATGCATGCCACTACTAAAGACCTGGTATGAGCCATAAGTAAATAAATATAAAATAAAATAAAAGTTTGATCCCATGGCTGAAGAGTGGTGGGTCTTGTTCCCACTTAAGAATGAAAATAGTGTGGGAGCCTTTCCAGCCACCATCCCAGATGGGTGGCTTGGGGGTTTTCACAGGCATAATGCCCTGACATTGGGTAGAGGTATGGAGGTGCCTTTACTCTCCTGCTGGCTCCTGGCCCCTAGACAGACCATTTCACGGCTGGCTCCATTGTGGTTGCCCCTGCAGAATAGGGAAATGGAGACTCACCAGCCTGATGAAGGGACAGAGTTAAGGCAATGAAGCTGACCCTTAAACCAGTCCTGGCAGATAGGGCCAGGCTGGGCCCTAAGTGTGCAGAGATGGTAACTCTCTCTGAGGAATAACTTGAAAGGTTACTGGCCCAAGATAGACTCCCGAACCCATGGCCTGAAAGTCTCACCATTGCAGTCACTCCACTGAGGTCTTAACTACTATGGCTATTATTACTACTGCCATTTTCACTCTGCTTCCTAGATACTCTTGTAAAGACACAAAAGTGCCACATGGAGGGACTATCACATCCACCCTGAAAGTGACAAGGAAGACCAGCTCCTTGGTAATCAGCCTGGTCACACAGGGTTCTGGAAGCCAGGGATGCAGAGCAGGGGTGGGTTTATGGGGAGTCTTGGTTGGGGAGACATCTGGGACAGTGGGACAGGAGAAAGAGAACGTAAAAGGAGGGGAGAGGTCTGGCCTGCCAGGGCTGGGAGGAGGGCCTGGTGCCCAGGGACAGGACAGGCAGAGGTATTAGTCCTCACTGCTTTGCCTGGTTCAATCCAGGAATCTAAAATTGTCATGTGCTGGGGAGAGCAGGTGGTGGCACAGAGACACTCCAAAGGCAACTGATTTCTTCTTGGAAGCTGTTAAGGTTATTGATTTAAGTCAGGACAGGCTCAAGGACAATAAGAGATTCTCTCAAAAGGAAATCAAACTGCTTCTCTTGGTGAGTATTGCTTTTTATTTAGGCAGGGGTCTAAATCTATTGAGGTGAAAGCTGCTGGGTCTCGCCTCTGGAGCAATCTGGGGAGACCTATAAAATTTATTGATTGGACTTATTAACTTACACTGGCTAACAATAAAACAACTAGACCCTTCCCAGCCCCCCCACCCCACCAGTGATTACAGCGTTGATTGATTCCTCCTCGGAAGTTTATGGAGAAAGTACTGAGGGGGTCAGGACATAGTTGCTGCACAATGACATTCCAGGGAAGCCACTTCTCGCCCAGGTGAGAGTCCTGGGGGAGGGCCAGGAGTTCTCTGGGAATAGGCTGCTGTGACCTCTCTGGGCAGGAAAGAGCTAGGCAGCACATCAGGAAGGTGGTAGAAAGCTGCCAGATTTCTGTTTGCCAGGTAAGAATGGGCAAGTGAGTGAGGATATTGATACAGGGCAAGGAAGGAGAGGTGTATGGAGAGGGGCAACCAGCCAAGATAAACCAGTGGCCAGCACCCCTACCTTGAAGTCTGGAGCAGGGCCCTTTGGAGGGCACGCTGCAGGCTTGCCTTTGTGCCAACTTGGAGGAGGAGTTATTCATCCAATTCACCAAGTATTTCTCTTGCCTTGAGAAGTAAGACATGTCCTTACCTGAGGTTGTTTGCAGACTTGTCGGAGAGACAAGATGTTCCTTGATTGAGATAATGACCTGAGACCTTGGATGATGAACTGCCATCAGTGACTCATGCTTTAAGTGCTATGGGAATTCAGGAAAAGGAGTGCTCTGTGAGGGCTGGAGGGGTTGGGGGAGGGCCTCAGAGATATGATGAGACTTGAACTAGACCTCCCTAATTCCAGAAGAGCAGAGGGGAGTTGGATAAATCCATCTTCTAGAAACATGGCATCCATTGTCTAACTGGGCAAAGAAATACTTGAGGACTGTGGGATAATATGCATAGTGGTTAAATGTTAGCGCTCTGGAGTTAAAGTTTCAGTTCCAGCCTGGGCTTTACCAGTTATTATTCATAGGAGCAAATAATCTAGCATCTACAAGTCTTAGTTTCCTCACCTATAAAATGGATCCTAATAGTACTTATATGGTAAAGTAGTTGTAAAGATTAAATGAGACTAATGTGTGTAAAGCACTTAACACAGTGCCTGGAGCAGAGAAAACATTTAGTAAATGATAGTCATGAGCACTATTATTATTATTAGTGGTGGTAATAACAGTATTCAGATTACCACCAGGTTCTGGAGTGCTCTGGTTCCTTACAGACTACTTGGAGGAATCAATAAAGGGCAAGAAGAGATTCTGTCGCTGTCCTGAGGGAAATCACATAGGGAACCATATTCAAAGTTTGCACTTGCACTCACCCAACGGAAAGAACTTCCGTGGAGTTCCTTGAAGTTATTTCTTTACCTTCTTGGGCCCAGAATGTCCTCCCTGGCCAACTGTCCCTCCCATCCAGAGCCCATTCAAGTTCCCCTCCTCACGAAGGCTTCCCTTACAGCTCTGGCCATCAGGCTCTCTCTTTCCCTTACTGCCCTTGCCTCTCCAAGGGCATGAAGTCAGAGGGCCGACTCCTGTTCTGTTGAGTCTCTTTTGTGGCTGTGTTGCATTTCCCCATAAGGTGCATGTGTCTCAAAAATAGAAACTGAGCAGAGCGCTTGCTCCACAAACCTTAGAAGAATTATTGAATCTCGTTGAGGCTGCAAACTTTCTTCTCTGCCCAGATGGACGTTTCTGTGCTCTCTCTCCCAACCCACCCCCATTCCTTTTCACCAAGCCTCATGCTCAATTCCTGGAACCCAGGCACACTGTGGGGTTCTGCTCTGGACCTCTGTGAACTTCTCAGGCTGCCTGAGCCTCACTGGTGAGGAGTCCCACTGGGTGTGAACGGTGCCGCTGGCCAGGCTGGGCTTCTGTGAATGACCGGAAGGGAAGCAGCTGCCTCTGCTCCGGCCCCAGACTTAGATCTAATATCTGGCTTCTCTGGACTGGAAGAGAAGTTCCCAGAGAGGTGGCCACTCTAGTGCCAGATAGGTCTTGATAAGTTTCCAATGGAGAGATCTGAGTCCCAGTTGAACCTGACAGCTGAGACAGATTGGGGTCTGTGCTGGGAGGATGAGGAATGAGACCACTGTCTTGCATTTCTTGTGGCTTTCCTTCAGGACTGGGAATCCCCCCAAAATCACTTTTTGAATCTTATTTTTCAATAGTCTCCTGTCTGGGAAGCAGATTATTGGAACCATTTCTGTTCCTCTCATCCCTGTTTTATTCTCTAACCCGCAGAGTTAGGCTTAGAGGGAAGATTAACATGGAGATAACATGGCTGGGTGATGAGAGAGAGGCTTCTGGACCATTAAAAGAGAGGAAAACTAAATGGGGGGCACCTACATCAGGAATAAGTCATCTTAAACATCATGCACGGACAGGTACACGTAGGCCAAGGACAACCAGTCATATTAGAAATTATAAAACTGAGGTCTGGCTTAAGTCTCTGCTTCTTTAAGGAGAGGCACTTTGGCCCAAATGTCATGGTGATTGCTCCATATACAGTAGATATTTCTGCAAGCCCACGCTGTCCTTTTTTGAGTGATATCTGTGGCCCTTATCTAGAACCTGAAGGGCAAGGACAAGAGGCCAGGAGCCCACTGAGGAGGTGAACAGTGGTGTACTGCAGCCAGCAGCCCGCCAGTTTAGGGTCTGCAGGGCAGAGATAAATGACCCCCAACTCCTACAAGGCCTCCCTGAAAGGCACCACCAGAGATTGGGCAGGGCTGTAATGAGGAGAGTATGCAGCTTTGAGTTTTGAACTTGAAGAAACCTAGAGAATAAATAGGTTGAAGAAACTGTACGAGAAGACAATCCTCTGGGGATCCAACAGAGACATATCTAGAAGCGCTGGCTCTCCACGGCAGCAATTACATAAAGGGACTCCTAACCCTTTGTGAGATGAAAAATAAACCAATCTCCAGTGCAATACCAGACTGCCTTGGGTGGTATTTACAACACCTTCAGAGCTGGGAAAAGGAGCAAGGGTTCCTCACTTATCCTCTAGTTATTTCTCCTTTGCTTTTCCCTGTGCAGACAAAAGTTGCAGGACTAATGAGCCCTCAGAATGGGGGAAAATGGAACTTCCATCGGCAGTACTTTCAGCACTAAGGCAGGAGCTCTCAGAGATCAAGAAATACATGGCCCACTTTCATATTTTAAGGCTCCTGGTATATTAAAAAGAGAAATATCATAACAGAATCACAAAAATTGTGATTTTTTAAAAAACCTTGCATTTAATAAATTGGTATAATCTAGCACCAAAGGCACTGAGTTATTCATAAGATAATTATAGGACGTTTAAAATATATTAATTTATAATGTATTACAGGCAGTCTGATTTGGATAATGGCGAACAGCATCTTCTTTCAATGTTGTTGCAGTGTGGCTCTGAGACTGTATGTATAACCTCATTTGGAGATGAATCAAAATCTTAACTCTGAATCAAAATCTTAACTCTTGGGATAAATGGGATAAGTGGTATCCCCAACACAATACTCACCTCCCTCATAGCCCTTGGATTAGCAGAAGTAAGTAGTTTATATAAGTGCAGCATCTTATAAAGATTTAGAAATCTTAGGTTAATATTTAATAAAGATTCCTTTGTTGAATTAGATTTAAAGACGGGATTATTATGGCTTCTGGGACAGTATTTTGGGGGACCTTTCTACCTATAAGGGCCTAAATATCGTGAAAGTATTGCCAATGAGATTTAGTTATACACATGTATCTTCATGAAAAGCCTAAAAAGACAGATAAAATGGTAAAAGGAGGGAACTGTCCTTCCTCGCCAATGGGTGTGTATGGGACACCACTTGTGAATCACCTAAGAGGTTTGGATCTCACCTGTCCCTTATTCCTGCTGTGCCCAGTTCTGTGGGGTGCCAGCCAGCTCCCCCAGGTGCAGATGACCATGACCCACCTCAGGTCCACTCTGTGGCCTCACTTTTGCCTTCAGGCCTCTGAGTAATGTTGTCCGTGGGGCCACATGGTAACGTGCTTGGCACTCACACACGGGCAACATAGATATCCACGGGGAGAACCTTCGCCCAGTGGTCTGGGGGCAGTGGACAGCTGCTGCCCCTCCCCCTTTCCCCCTTTTGGTTGTTGCTGAGACACCTTCCAGACAGTAACTCCATGGTCTCCTGGGATTGTATTATACAAGCAGTAGCCTGGAGGCATGGCCAACTCCAGACATAGCTCTGTCTTGGCTCTTTTTTCTTCTCTTTCAATCCCCTCCTTCCTCACTTCTGCTCCTTCCATCACATTCCCCAGGGAAGAGCTTACACTTAGGCCTCTGTTTTAGGATCTGCTCTTTGCAAAACCCAAAACCCTTTGTATGGGAGCTAGTGGTACACTTGATCTTTTTACTGTTTTCTTGCACTTGGTTTTTGGAAACTAAATGCAAGACCTGACATGGAGATTTGTCACATGCCATCTATTGAAATGTTTTTTATTTCTGATTTTGTCATTTAACAGTGTTTGCTCTCCTTCCTAGCCTTGAGTCATCTACAAATTTGTTCATAAAATTTATTGGCTGTTCAAAAAAAGCTATCAACAACCAACCTCTGTAACCTCATCTCAGGTTTCATTCTTGATAACTACCCTTCTGCAGCCTCACCTCCTACAAGTGCACGAATGGGCCAAACTCTTCCCCCCTCAGGGTCTTGTACTTGCTCTTCTTTCTGCTTGGAATCCCCTTTGCTCAGGCTCTTTACGTGGAGGTCGGTCTTTCATGCTTTAGGACTCAGCTTAACTGTCACTTCTCAAAGAGGACTTCCATGACCACTGTGTTTCTCTCATGGTACTTATCCCAGTCCGTGGGCACCATGGATCCATTCATTAGTTTGCTTTTTGTATTGCTTATTGTCCTCATTAGAATGAAATCTCCAGGAAGGCAGGGATGTTGTCTGTTTTCTTCACTGCTCTGTCTCCAGTACTAGCCCAGGTTCTGACACTTGGCAGGGGTTCAGTACATTTTTGACTCATCCCTCTACTTCTGCACTGGATTCCATCCTCTTTCATCTACTCAAGGACATCATTCCACTAATTCCCCTTCCTCTCTTTTGTATCATGATCATCCCCCTATTTACAGGATCATTCCCATCAGCAGACAAACATACTGTAATTTCTCCTGTCTTAACAAGCAAAGCAAAACAAACAAGTGCTCTTAGCCCACATCCTCTTTCAGTTGACACACTATGTATTTTATTTGTTGTCTGTCTCCTCCATTAGATGAGAATCTCCACAAGGGAAAGATTTGTGTCTATTTGTTTATGGTTGTATACCTAGTGCCTGGAAAGTGCCAGACACATAGTAGTCATTCTATAAAAATTTGTTGAATGAATGAATCATTTTGCAGAATGAATGAATAAAACAAAAAAGCCTTTTTTAATCTGCAGAGAAAAAAATCAGTCTACATTTTGAGCAGTGTTTAAATAACTTAAAAGATAATATTCAACTAAGAAGCGTAAGACAGCTTTGCAGAGACATATGGTGGCTATCTAACTGTGTAAGGGGAGAATTCTTTTCTGTTCTGTGGTGCTACCTTCTAACGTGGAAAGCTCAATAGGGCAGTTTAATGGAGAAAGGAAAACCAGCGATAGACTTCTCAGCGTTAACGATAACAGCCAGCCTTGACTCAGAGATGGAAAACTGAGGCCCAGAGGTACTAACTTTTTCCAAACTCTGTCTTCTCCCCTTTAATGGCCTAGGGCATAATTATCCACAAAACACATCCAGATAACTAACTCACAGTAAAGGGAAGTTGTTATCCTTAGAAATTGGACACCACCAATTGCTTTCTGGAAAATTGGCATGCAATAATAGCGCCGGCCAGGAGATGGCGACTCGCGTTTCTCTCCAGGAGGGCTGCACTCTAGGTGGTCACTGAAGGGCAGAGAGCTACTGGGACCTGGCCAGGTCAGCTGGCTGGGTCAGCCAGGCCTCTCGGGAGGACAGTCCCCCAAACAAAGCTCTGCCTCAGAATGCCTCCTTCTTGTTGGCTAGACCCCCATAAGTAAAATAGTTGTTGCTGAAAAAGATACAGTTTTAAGGCTTCAGATGCAAAAGCAACTGCAAATCCAGGACGGTTGGCAGGTCCACAGTCAGGATATTTATCTCAAATTCAGAGGGTTTGAAAATCTAGGACAGCTCCTTGGCAACCCAGCACTGACGGTCCTTTTGTTAGATTTTTCTTAGGCTCAGGCAACAGCCTCTGAGAGCCAACCAGGTTTTCTCCGAGAGGGCGACTCAACCTAGAGAGCATTCTACCGCAGGAGTTATAAACCTGAGATTTGGGGTCCACCAACCACTACAACAAGGCTGTGTGTGAGGGCTGGATGTGGGGACTGTGCTGGCAGATACTTACAGTTTCTAGAGAGAAAGTCCATTATTTGCATCAGTCTTTCAGAGAGCTCCATGATTCAAGAAAGATTAAGAAACTACTCTAAGCATTTTCCAGCCTTTCCTCCAGAGGCCTCAGAGATTCTTCACCCCATCCTGTCCCCTGAGATACTCCAGTTCTCCAGTTTTCATTAAAACGGGTATCCATCAGGGACTGGCCAAGAGCCAGAAACATCAGTTATTTGAACAGAGGGTCATCTAATGATCGTGAACTAAGTGTAAACTTGTTAGCTAGGTAACTGAAAAGGCAAAAAGAGTGCACTAAGGTATCACTGAGGTAGCAGCTGCAGGAGCGGCCCCCAGCCCTAGGACCAGGTGTGGGAAGAGGTGGAAACTGTTAAAGTTTAGAAACCTGAAAGACTTTGAGGAGGAGGCTCTGCTCAGCTGAGCTGGCATCTCTGAGCTGCAGAGGGGCCCGGGGGTGTGTGTGGGGGGGCACCTGGTGTCTCCTGGGAGGGGGGAGTGTGATGAGGCTGGCGCTGTAAGTGTTGGAAAAGTGGCAAACTGCATACAAATCCTGCTACAGGAGGGAGCTGCCACTGTGAAGGTGGAGAGGGAAGACTAAGGTGACATGGATAGGAACGGAAAACCCAGACAGGAAGAAACAAGCCCCTTGTTTCTCCTCCAGCCATGCTGTCTCCCTCTAGTGCCTCCCATTGGAAGAGCTAATCTGGAGCCAGCTGGCAAAGCCGAAATATGATTTGCAGAGTCCCAGCTCCAGATCACGAGGCTGAGCACAGAAGGCTAGGTTTGAAGCACAAGCTGTCATAGCTTCCTCCCCTTGACCTTCCCTCTGCTCCGTAATCAAAGCCATAGTCAGCCCATCACTTGTCCTTCACATTTTTCTGTACCTGTGCACTGGGTCCCCTTAGCTACAAGGGACACATGTTAAGCTCTCTCAGTGGACAAGTCGAACCCCCCTTTCCTAGGCTTCCTAGGCTATACTCCCTTCTCTCCCCCAGGGGTGGGAGTGGACTCACAACACAACAAAAACTTTGTCCAGAAATCCTCTTTTCTCATCTCCAAACTCCTGGCTGTTTTGTCACTATGAATGAGGGGTACAAGAGTCAGGAAACTCGTTTTCTCTGCCTTCCTTTCTTCCAAAGCCTGCTCGGTGGTCTGGTACCTCTTCTTGGAATGTGATCTCTATTGCCTTCAAAACTTCTAACATCTTGTTACGTGTGTACTCAGAAAAATGAGTAAAGTAACTGGGTTGCTTTACTACTTCAAAAGCATAAATATGCTTAAAGCTTTCCAGCTGGAGGAAAATGGCCAGAATGATTCCTTTCAGGTCCATGGAGAGATGCTGGGAAACTTCCCTCAGGGCCTTGGAATCATCTCTCAACTGAAATCACTAACCTGTTTCTAACCCCTTGTAGCAGGATTGAAAACTGGGATTGCTTCGGAGGACTGTCATTCACCTCACTGGTTTACCATGAGGATTAAATGAATCATATATGCAGAAGTATTTTGTAAACTAGAAGGCAGAATGCACAGGCATGAACCAGACTGTCATGATTATGGATACTTTAAGGGGACCTTGATTATCCAGAATTTCTAAAGACATTTCTAAGCACTTGCAGTTCTAAGAGGAAACTTTGCTCTTTAAAACTAGATCCAGAGCAAACAATAGGACTGTTTGGCAAGTGTTTCTGAGGAAAAAACAAAAAACAAAAAAACACCTAGAGTGTTAGCAACACTGAGAGATTACTGTGTAGCTGGCAAGCAGGGCCCACCCGTAGGTCCTTGGCCTGCCCCAGGGTCACCTTCAACATGTTTCTGTTGTACCAACAGCTGCCTGCTTCTTGTTGCCTGCAGGTGTGCCCTGGCCCCTGGAGCATGCTTGAGGTCGACAGGGACCGAATGCCCGTGGTGTCTGTGTGCCAGGGTCCTCAGGGATCCCAGTACGATAGAGCACCCCTCCCGCCAGTGGTAAGCTGCTCACAAACACCCTTTATTGACTTGCTTCCCTTCCTGTCTCACTTTCCCCATTCTCTCAAAGAGCTTTCTGGAATCACCACCCCCATCAACTACTTGCAACTTGAATCTTTGCCCTGGAGTCTGCTTTTGGGGAGGACTCAAGCCAAGGCAGAGAAGTCTGGAGGGCTTGTCTCTGGCAGGAGAATGTAACTTACATTAACGGAAATGGAAGTTTCTCTGTAAATCCAGCTATTGGGTGCTAGCCGAAATTGCTAAGTAGCAGTAATAACTTCTATTTATTGATAGCTTCCTTCATGCCAAGCATGATCCTAAGCACTTTTCAGATACCTCATTCATAGTGACCTTAGAAGTGGGTACTCTTATTATCCCCTATGTTATAGATGAGGAAACAGGCACAGTGACTTGCGAAGGTCGCATAACCTATAAATGAAAGAGCTGGGATTCTGACTCTGGCAATTTGATTCTAGAGCCCACACTTTTATCTATTCACTGTACTTTTCAAACTGTTGACCACTGAGTAAACAAAGAGCCAAAGAGCCTGGCCCCATTCCTCACACTGTTTTAAGAGGCCTAACTCAAGGGTTGCTGAAAGACAGAGGATATAGTAAGATAAGTGTAGGTTTGAGAATTGGAAGCCTAAATTCAAAACCACATTCCACCTCCACTTACCAGCTTTGTGACCTTGAACAAATCACTTCTCCTCTGACCCTCAGTTTAAATCTTACGTGTAACATGGGGTGACAGAGGTTGGTGAAAAATAATGCCTGACTCCTGGGGCTACGGTGAGCTTCAAATGAGATGATGCTTATGGAGCACTGGGCAAACTCCAAGCGTGATGGACAATTTTGGATGCTATGACATCAGCCACAGGCTCCCAGCTTCCTCCTCTGCAGATCACTATCCCTTTTAGCCCACCTCCTAGGAGCCAGGACTCTACTCTCACCTGCTGCTTCCTTAAAGGAGTTAGTATGTAGGTGATAGAGGATGGAACTTTGGAATCTGACAGACAGGGATTTGAATGTCAGTGTCTTTGCTGTTTCTACCTTTAAAAAAAAAAAAAACTCTGGGCAGTTATCTAATCTGTCCAGGCCTCTATTTTCTCATCTGTAAAATGGGGATAATAAAACAGGACTGTGGAAAGGATTAAATAAGGCAATGCACACGAAGTGCTGAGCACAGTCCAGCACATCTTAGTGTGCAAAACATGGTACCTACTGTTGTTACTATTGATTTTATGAGAAAAATATGAGCCCCATGTGCAGGCAGGAAAAGTCTGTCTGTCTGACTGATTTTACATGCTATATAAGAGAAGAATTATTAGAGGTATCCATCTACTTAAGAGAAGGTGAAAAAGCCTCAATCTGTCATTGCATTCCTGTTTACATATGAATTCTGTACATCTTGCTAGAGAAAAGGATAAAGAAGGTTTGAAGAGAAAATAGTTTTGAAAGCCATTATTATTATTTTTAATATGGTTAATTATTTTATTTTATTTTTTTAACATCTTTATTGGAGTATAATTGCTTTACAATGGTGTGTTAGTTTCTGCTTTATAACAAAGTGAATCAGTTATACATATACATATGTCCCCATATCTCTTCCCTCTTGCGTCTCTCTCCCTCCCACCCTCCCTATCCCACCCCTCTAGGTGGTCACAAAGCACCGAACTAGGTCTGTGTCTTTATTCCCGTCTTGCCCCTAGGTTCTTCAGAACTTTTTTTTTTTTTTTTTTTCCCGGTACGTGGGCCTCTCACTGCTGTGGCCTCTCCCATTGCGGAGCACAGGCTCTGGACGCGCAGGCTCAGTGGCCATGGCTCGCGGGCCCAGCCGCTCCGCGGCATGTGGGATCTTCCCGGACCGGGGCAGGAACCCGTGTCCCCTGCATCAGCAGGTGGTGGACTCTCAACCACTGTGCCACCAGGGAAGCCCTTTTTTTTTTTTTTTTTTTTAAATATTCCATATATGTGTGTTAGCATACGGTATTTGTTCCCCTGCATCGGCAGGCGGACGCGCAACCACTGCGCCACCAGGGAAGCCCTGTTTTTCTCTTTTGAAAGCCATTATTGAAAGAAACAGTGATGTAACACAAAAGATAAAATCTATAACAGTAAACGCACATGTATGCCTTAAATGTAAACAAAAGTTTTTCTTTCTGAATCTTGCTCCTTCCCTCCACCCCTCCGCCCAAATCAAACAATGTGTGTGTGTGTGTGTGTGTGTGTGTGTGTGTGTGTGTGTTTGTGTGTAGGGAAGGAGGTGAACTAGGGGAATGCAATGTAATGACTTGGGAAAGAGAAAGCAGGGCTAGAAATATCTCCCTCCAAAGCCAGGCACGGACTTTGAAAGGAGCAGGGCAGGGGCAGAAGTGTGGGCAAGGAGGGCAAGAAGACTGGAGACATGGGTGGGAAATGGTGAAAAAGAAAGCTGGCGTGGGCCTCCTACCTTGTGGCTGGTGCCTGAGGGATTGATTCCCTCCTCCCCGGCCCCAGCGCCTCATGGGAGTGGACCTGCTGAGTCTCCTGACTCCGAGCTTAGGGGGGCATAAGTGCCTGTTGGAGACTCAGCACTTGTCAATTTGTCACGGCATGAAAGAAGGGAGAGAGGTCTGACATTTCCCCAACCTCTGAAAGTGAAAGAAGAAAGGGTTCTTTACTTTCAGGGCCATATCCTGAATGACAGAGGTCAGTGTTTGCAACTGATCCGTGTGGGCGCAGGCTTCTAATTATTTCCTGGATAACCTGTTATCTATTAGCTGTCAGGCTGCTTGCCAGAATATGCTAATGTCTCCAGAGTTCCTGGTCTGGATTCTGAGGAGCAGATTTTTTGTTTTGTTTTGTTTTTAAGGGGATGTAGGAGTTGGGATGCAGACAGCTGTGAGTCCCACTGGCAGAAACTCTGTCCTCACCTCTGCCCTTAGCTGTGCTGAAAGAGAGAGAATGCCCTGGAACATAGGGCACAGTCCGTGCTGGTGCCCATGCGGAACCCGGCAGCATCTCCTCTTTCTCCTGGCTCCTTGATTCCACACCTGTAGGAGATTTGGCTTTATGGGAATGTTCTGGAAAAGCTTCTGAGAAAAATGTTATTTGAAGTTGATATCATTTGCTTAGAGAACAAGGAAACTTTTCAAATAATCTTTTGTTTGGTGAAAAGATGGTAAGAAGGGTGTCAGAATTCAATAGCCCTGTTCTTCTGTTGAGTAGGGGCAGAACTTGGCTCACCCAGGTGAGTTTAGTATCATCAGCCAGCAGTTACACCTATGGCCTCTACATTTGTACTAAGACACAGTGAAATGTTATCATATGGGAGGGGTACACAAATATAGGGCATCATTCTTATTCTTGTTAAAAAGGTAGCACATGTTCATTATTTAAAAATTTAGAAACTCTAGAAAAGAAAAAAGAAGAAACACTCAAAATTTCATTTCTGTAAGATAATTATTGTTAACCTTTTGGTGTATCTTCTTCTAGCTTTCTTTTTCTGTGCTAATTTATACCTATTTATTAAAAAGTTTTTTTGATTAAAAAGTGCTGTGGTGCTATCTGATCTTTTGGAATGGTCTGAAGGATATATCCTTTAGCACTGGGGTTTGTGATTAGCTCTCCAGTAATCCTCAGAGAGTTAGTTTTATGGGGCTAAGATACAACAGGGCTCACAGACCAGCAGGATTTAGTCCTAAAGGACTAAAATCCAGGACCTTTGGTTTTAAGCATTTATTTTTATTTATGTGCATATAGAGAAGGAGGATCAGGTGGAAGTGCCTAGAAGTAGGGAAAGTGTACATGTCAATTCACACGATCAAAAACCAAGCAGGCAAATATTGGACCAGTTCTCCGGTGGTAAACATTTAGAAAACTAGACAAAGTATATGAAACAACTGTTTTCACAAATTTCAGACATTTGCTGAGAGAACGGAAACAAATAAGGTGATCCCTAGATTGCCTCAGTTTTTTGTCTAGAAGCACATTCCAGACCACAGCCCAGGGATGGGAAACAAGCAGAACATGGGAGTCCTACTGAGTTGAGGAGACAAAGACCAGGGGAGGCTTCGGCAATTGGAATTTGCCAGACAGAGATCCAGGGAGGAGAGAACTACATAGAGGAAGACCTCTAGAAAGCTTTACAGGAAATCTCATAAGGATTTGGCTGAATACTAGGACACATGCATAGGCTCCATGAGTTTGGACAAAGAGCAACTATGGGGGAAAGAACAAGTACTGGGGAGCTGCAGACTGAACACCTCCAGAAACTTGTACACAGTTGAAATTATTGAGCTGTAACCAGCTAGAATAAAGAGACCTCACTGAACATCTGGAATATTCAGTAAAGACCCCAGAAAAGAAAGACCTTAGGAGTGAGACCAAAATAGCTCTAGGGTAAAGGTTACTCTAGATCAGCCCTAACAAAGCTTGCAAACTCAAAAGTATCATAATGATCCATAAAAGACTTAAACAAACCACCAAAACAAAATTCAAAACTCTTTGAAGGAAGAAAAAAAAAATTGGTCTCTCAACAGTATCACATTTATAATGTCCAGCATCTGTTAAAAAGTTACTTGACATACAAAAAAAAAAAAGGGAGAAAAGTCAAAAAATGAGAGATATGATGCAATTAGCAGGTAAGACCCTTAAAACAGATTTTATAAATATGCTCAAGGATTTAAAGGAAAACATAACCATAATGAAGAGAGAAATAGAAACTATGAAAAGGAACCAAATGGAACTTTTTTTTTTTTTTGTGGTACGCGGGCCTTTCACCGCTGTGGCCTCTCCCGTTGCAGAGCACAGGCTCCAGACGCGCAGGCTCAGCGGCCATGGCTCACAGGCCCAGCTGCTCCGCGGCATGTGGGATCTTCCCGGACCGGGGCACGAACCCGTGTCCCCTGTGTTGGCAGGCGGACCCTCAACCACTGCACCACCAGGGAAGCCCCCAAATGGAACTTTTAAAACTAAAAA
Organism: Physeter macrocephalus; assembly: GCF_002837175.3. NCBI lineage: Eukaryota > Metazoa > Chordata > Mammalia > Artiodactyla > Physeteridae > Physeter > Physeter macrocephalus. The sequence goes on from NC_041224.1 coordinate 146,337,153, forward strand.
ATGCAACATCTGAAATGAAGAATTAGGCACTGCAAAGGAAAATATCAGTGAAGTTAAAAGACACAGCAATAGAAGCTATTCAAACTGAAACACACATAGAAAAAAGAATGAACAAAAATGAACAAAGTTTCAATGACCCATCGAAAAATATCACAAGGTCTGACACACATATGATGGTAGTAATAAAACAAGGGGAGAAGTAGAAAAAATTCTGAAAAAATAATGGCTGAAAAATTTTCCAATTTTGACTCACATATTCAAGAGATTCAACCATTCCCAAGCAGGATATCCATAAAGAAAATCACACCAAGGCATATCATAATCAAATTGCTAAAAACCAGTGATACAGAGAATTCTTTAACAGCCAGAGAAAAAAGACACAGAAAGCAAATCAGAGGTACCCTGGAGCCAGGAGTGGTATAGGGGGATTAACTGCAAAGGAACACAAGAAGGACTTTTTGGGGTGATAAAGTGTTTTGTACCTTGACAGCAATGGTGATTGTGGTGGTTGTGGAAGTGTGTACGTTTGGATTTTAGAAGTCATGAGTTCATATTAACACATTCAGTTCCAATCCAACCCATCCCATAATTGTATCTCCATGGTAAGAACACTTCTCCATGGTAAGAACTCTGGCTCCCAACAACATCGACAAAAATATTCATTTGTCTAATAGTTTCAGAATTGCTGCTGTTCTGATAGAGACTATACTACTATAAAAAATAAACTTATTAAGAAAAGTTCAAGGTTTTTTGTCACTAGATTGAATGTATATAATCAAAATGTTGTGATCAAAAATCATTTGGATTAGTTCTTTTCCCCCTCATTTCAGTATGATTATGTTGTACGTTTAAAATATATTTGTGTATCTGTCAGGGTCCAGTCAGGGGGCAGAAACCACAAAATTTATTTTAACAGAGAGAATTTAATATAAATATTTGTTAATTAGGTATTAAGTTGTTAAGTAGGTACCTAAACAGATTAAAAAAAACTCTAAGGCAGCAGTTCCCAAACTTTTCAGTTTCAGGAGTTCACTGAGGACCTCAAGGAGCTTATATGTTGGCTAAAGCCAGTAGTATTTATCACCAATGTTAGAAATTAAAACTGAGAACTTTTTTACAATGTTTATTTTTTAACTCATTAAAAAATAACAGGCAAGGTAGGTGGGGGAAATGGGTGGGGGAAATTGGTAGGGGAAAAGATGGTCGTAGGGTACAAATTTCCAGTTATAAGATGAATATGTTCTAGGGATCTAATGTATAGCATAATGACTACAGTTAACAATGCTGTTTTGTATACTTGAAAGCTGCTAAGACAGTAGATCTTAAAAGTTCTCATCCCCCCCCACACAATGGTAAGTATGTGAGGTGATGATTTGTTAACTAATCTTATTGTGGTAATCATGTTGCAATATATATGTATATCAAATCATCATGTTGTACCCCTTAAACTTACATTATATGTCAATTATATCTCAATAAAGCTGAAAATAAAAACATCAAACTCATTGCATGTTAACATAAATAAAATATTTTTATGAGAAACAACTATATAAAAAATTTAGTGGGAAGAGTGGCATTATTTAACACTTTTGCAAATCTTTTTAATATCCGGCTTAATAGAAGTCAGCTGGATACTCATCTGGTTCTGCATTCAGTCTATTGTGATATGTTGTTTTGGTCAAAATACGTGAAGAAAATCCAGCCTCACACAGATATGTAGTTAGAAAAGGGAGGAATATTTTAATAGACTTTTCAGATAATTATGATTATATTTTTTGATATTACACCAAAACTGAACAAATAGTAGTTTCTTAAAGATTGATTGCAATGTAGAATCTGAAACTATATCTAAAAAACATTTTGTTAATCTGTTATATTAAAATCCATTGGTCTGTCTTAGCATTTGGATGGATCTTTTACCCATGCATGATTTTGTAATCCCATGCATTGCTCATTGGAAAATATTAGTTGACTGAGTGATGCAGATATTTCAAATGTTGACATATTTCATTATTCATTTTTTTAAAAATTCACATTTGTTAATGTCACCACCAATCTCATCAGAAAAGTTTTTAAGTATTGGAAACTGTCAAGCTCACAATGGCAGATGCATATTTCCCAAATTTCTAAATTTAGCTTGGAAGCTCAAATTTTATCATTGGCAACAAACACTGTCAGTGGTTTTCCTTGAAGTGAAAGGTTTACTTTGTTCATTTTCTAGAAAATGTCTGCTAAATGCCCAAGTCTGAATAACCATAGTTTGTCTGTCCATTGTTCCTGCAAGTAAAAATGGTGTTCAGTGAAAAAAGTGGCTAGTTCAGCTAACAACTCAAACAATTGCACAAGTGCTATTCCTTAAGACAACCATCACATTTCACTCTACGGCACAAGTGTTTCAGTTATCATAAGAATATTGAAGTGATCTGAACATAAGGATCATGATTTAATAAAGTTACTAATTTTACTGCTTCATCAAGAGTGATTCTTAAGTAGAACTGGATTTTTTTTCCCTGCAAGTACAAGGTGGTGAAAAATACAGTGACTGCTAGTGTGGCACTGCCTATATTTATGCTAAAGGGCCAACAGTCTTATTCACTATTCCTTTTGCACCATCAGTGCAAATGTCAACACAGAAAAAGGAAAATAATGTCTTATTATTATTGTGAAAATATTTTTGACCTCATGGATCCCCTGAAAGGCCTCAAGGACCCTCCACAGGGATCCACAAAACACACTTTAAGAACTGCTGCTCTAAGTACTTTGAGTAGCAATAACAGGAAATAGTTACCACCTGTAGTGTTGAGAGAATAAAAAGAGGAAGCTGAATTTTTAAAGCTTAGAAACTTAGAAGGGACTTGTGGAGTTGAAACTCAGACCTCCTCTGAGGGAAAGGGGACACTTGGCTGGCGCTGGCTTCTATGAGTTCCTGGGAAGGGGCCCTTAGGGTTGGAAACTTAGAGCTTGAGAAGCAGGTGTCTGCTGGTTGGTGCTGGTGTCTCTGAAGTGGTGTAATGAGACTGCTTTTGTAAGTGTTGGAAAAACTGTAAGTTGCATTTCACTGCTGCTATGAGAAGGAACTACTGCTGCCAGGGTGAAGGGGTTGCTGGAGTGAGACTCAAAGGAATTGCCACCAGAGAGGAAAACAAGAAGGAATAAGCCCTTTCTCCCTCCTCCAACCTTGCAGTCCCCTCTTGGCTCTGATAGGCAGAGCCCAATAGAGAGGCAGCAGGCAAAGTGGAAATGTGGTTTGCAGAGCCTTTTCTCCAACCTCACAAAGCAGAGTACAAAAGGTTGGGCTTGGAACTGAGAGACAATAGTAGGCATGTTTGGGTTTATTTGTTCTTGTTTGCATTAACATTTAGATTTTCTCCCATCCTTATTTATTAAATTTTATTTTTGAATATATAGAACATTAATATGTTTCAAAAGAATAAAAAATATACATAAAAATGTACCCAGGGAAGTGTCCTCACTTGCCTATCCCTTCAACCTGTACCCCTACTTCATTGTTTTCTCATTTATTCTTCATGTATGTGTTTCAAAATTAAGTAGATACATATGTTTTCTTATTCCCTTTTGTCTTTTAGACAAAAGCATATTATATATAATTATTTGCACTTTGCATTTTTCATTTACTATATTCTGGAAATCACAGTCTTTTTTATAGTTCTTCATAATCCTTAAACCAAACTCTATCATTTATTTAACCAATCTTCTGTGTTTGGCTACTTAAGATATTAATAATTTTTGAAATTACAAATAACATTGCATGAACAACCTAATGCATGAATACTATTAAAAAGTTGGAGGTGTATCTTCAAGGTACATTCCTAGAAGTGAGACTACTGGGTCAAAAGGTGAATGTAGCCATGGTTTTGTTAGATATTGCCAAATTCCTCTTCATTTTTTGTTCCTACTGGCAATATATACGTGCCTATTTCTCCAGTTTCACTAGCAGAGTATATTGTCAAGATTTTGAATTTTTGCCAACCTGATGAGTGAGAAATGCTGTATCTATATGGTTTAATATGAATTTATCTTATTATAAGTGATGTTGTACATCTCTTCATATTTAAGGATGAGTTTTACATCTTTTTTGTTGTTAATTTTCTATTCATGTCTTTTGTCCATTTTTATAGAGGATTTTTGTTCTTTTCCCCTCAACTTTAAAACATTATTTATATATTAGAAATTTTGGTCCTTTATCTGTGATATATATTGCAAATATCTTCTCTAAATTTGTTGTTTGTTTTTTGACTTTGTTTATGGAGTTTTTGCCCTGTGAAAGCTTAGTTTTTTTTTTTTTTTTTTTTTTTTTTTTTTTTTTTTTGCGGTACGCGGGCCTTCCTCTGTTGTGGCCTCTCCCGTTGCGGAGCACAGGCTCCGGACGCGCAGGCTCAGCGGACATGGCTCACGCGCCCAGCCGCATGTGGGATCCTCCCAGACCGGGGCGCGAACCCGGCTCCCCTGCATCGGCAGGCGGATGCGCAACCACTGCGCCACCAGGGAAGCCCTTAGTTTTTTAAAAGTAATTAAATTTATCAATCTTTTATTGAATTTTCATTTTGAGACTTAATTAGAAAGAATTTCCCCACACTCAGGTTGTAGAGGGATTTACCCATATTTTCTTCTGATACTTGTGCTGTTTTCAGTTTTTGCATTTAGATCTTTGATCCATTTGGAGTCTGTGGTATCTTTGCCCAAATGGCTGCTTTGGTTCTTTATTGCTGTATTACAAACTATTCGAAAACTTAGTGGCTTGAAACAAGATCCATGTCATTATCTTCCACAGTGCTATGTGCAGATTGGGCTCAGCTGTGCAGTTCTGCTGCTGATCGTGCTTGGGTTCCCTGGTACAGCTGCAGTATCTGGTGGCTGGGGCTGGAGTTGTTGAAAGGCTTGATTTAGATGCTGGGACAGCAGAGCCTCTCCCTCCCCCGTGTAGTTCCGGGGCTCTTCTCTCCATGTGGCCTCTCCATATGGTCTTTCTGGGAGGGTAGCTGGACTGCTTCTTTTTCTCTTTTTTTTTTTTTTTTCTTTTTCTTTTTTATACAGTTTTATTGTGACAGATTTTACATACCATAAAATTCATCTATTTAAAATTTACAGTTCAGTGGTTTTTAGTAGAGTCACAGAGTTGTACAACCATCACCACAATCTAATTTTAGAGTATTTTTAACACCCCCAAAAGAAAGTCTGTACTCATTAGCAGTCATTCCCCATTCCTGCTGCAGCCCTCATCCCTGCACCAGCCTCAGACAACCACGAATCAACTTTCTGTTTCTGTGAATTTGCCTATTTTGGATATTTCAGGTAAATGGGGTCATACAATACATAGTCTTTATTGACTAGCTTCTTTCACTTTGCATAATGTCTTCAAGGTTCATCTATGTTGTAGCATGAATCAGAACTTCATTCATTTTTACATAGGAATAATAATCCATTGTATGGAGATAACACATTTTGTGGCTATCCAGTCAACCATTTGTGGACATTTAGGTTGTGAGACAGGAAAGGGGCAGGGTGCAACCTTTAAAAGAATGACATAGTCATTGAGGACATGACATAAACTGGTTACAACCAACTAGCTCCAAGATGACAGACGATCAACTTCCACTAGACCTTGAGCCTCAGTATACACTCATTGTAATGCATTAGCATATGCTAAATGACACACCCACCAGAGCCATGACAGTTCCAAGGCTGATCATAAAAGGCCAAAAAGTGGGTAGTGCCCCAATTCCTGGAAATCCCTGCCCCTTCCCCAAAATAGTTGGAATAATCCTCCCACTCATTAGCCTATGAAATTACCCACCCCTATGAAAACTGACAACCCCTTATCCTGGTGCTTCTTACCTTCTGAGATGGCTCGCACTCTGTCTGTGGGTGTGCTTCTCCCATGGCCTCTCTCACCTTCTGAGATGGCCCACACTCTGTCTGTGGAGTGTGTATCTCCCTGAAAAAACCTTCTTTCACTTTACTATGGCTCACTCTTGAATTTTTTCCTTTGTGAAGCCAAGGACCCACACTCGGCATCCGTCTCAGGGACTCGGATGTGACCATCCTCTCCAGCCCCACTTTCTTTCCTGCAACAGTTGTTTCCACTTTGGGTTATTATGAATAATGCTTCTATGAAGATCTTTGTGCAAGTTTTTGTGTGGACATATGTTTTGATTTCCCTTGGATATATACTGTTGTTGAACCCAAGTTCATGTGCCTAACACACAGTGAGGCCAAATAAACTGAAACATCAGAGTTTGTTGCAGAGAAAGTTTTATTGCAAGGGCCAAACAAGGAGAATGAGAAGCTTGTGCTCAGAAGACCCAAACTCCCCTATGGTTTTCAGGAAAGGGTTTTTAAAGGCAACATTTGGGGTGAGGGCTGCAGGGTGTGTGACTTTCTTCTGATTGGTTGGTGGTGAGGTAACAGGGCAGTGTTCCAGGAATCTCAATCATCAGCTTTCTGGTTCCAGCCAGTCTGGGGTCTCAGCATGTAGTTACCATCCTCCTCCTGGGTGGGGGCCTTAGTTCCTGCAGAACAACCCAAAGATATATATCAGGTTGTTATGCACATCGCTTGAGGAGGAACTAGGACTCTGTTTTGTTGCTCCACTATTATTTCCTGACTGCTTGTCCTTTGTTTCTGCATTCCCTCACTTCCCTAATTAGTAACTACTTGAATCTGCCCTTTGGAACTCAGGGATGGTCTGGGAGGCTGAAGTCTTTTCCTACAAACAAGAAATGGGGGCACAAAAAAGTTTTTGTACTCGGGAGGGCCCCACACTGCTCTGTTTCATTTCCTAACAACATTAAGCAGTGTGGTATGATGATGGAGAAAATATTTTTTGTTTTCATTTATTTATTTATTGGCTGCATTGGGTCTTTTTTTATATATAAATTTATTTTATTTAATTATTTTTGGCTGCATTGGGTCTTCATTGCTGCACGTGGGCTTTCTCTGGTTGTGGCGAGTGGGGGCTACTCTTTGTTGTGGTGCGTGGGCTTCTCACTGTGGTGGCTTCTCTTGTTGCAGAGCATGGGCTCTAGGCTTGCGGGCTTCAGTAGTTGCAGCGTGCAGGCTCAGTAGTGTGGCTCGTGGGCTCTAGAGCACAGGCTCAGTAGTTGTAGCACACGGGCTTAGTTGCTCCGTGGCATGTGGGATCTTCCTGGACCAGGGCTCAAACCCATGTCCCCTGCATTGGCAGGCGGATTCTTAACCACTGCGCCACCAGGGAAGCCCCCGTGTTGGGTCTTCGTTGCTGCGTGTGGGCTTTCTCTAGTCGTGGTGAGTGGGGGCTACTCGTCATTGCAGTGTGCGGGCTTCTCACTGCAGTGGCTTCTCTTGTTGTGGAGCATAGGCTCTAGGCATGCGGGCTTCAATAGTTGTGTTGCATGGGCTCAGTAGTTGTGGCTCACGGGCTCTAGAATTCAGGCTCAATAGTTGTGGCGCATGGGCTTAGTTACTTAGTTGCTCTGTGGCATGTGGGATCTTCCCGGACCAGGGCTCAAACCCGTGTCCCCTGCATTGGCAGGCAGATTCTTAAACATTGCGCCACCAGGGAAGCCCCTGCGTTGGGTCTTCGTTGCTGCGTGCGGGCTTTCTCTAGTTGTGGCGAACAGGGGCTACGTGTGATTGCGGTGCGTGGGCTTCTCATTGCATTAGCTTCTCTTGTTGCAGAGCACAGCCTCTAGGTGCACGGGCTTCAGTAGTTGCAGCATGCAGGCTCAGTAGTTGTGGCACGCAGGCTCATTAGTTGTGGCTCACGGACTTAGTTGCTCCGCGTCATGTGGGATCTTCCTGGACCAAGGATAGAACCCATGTCCCTGCATTGGCAGGTGGATTCTTAACCACTGCACCACCAGGGAATTCCCTGATGGAGAAAGTATTGACTGGGGAGACTTGGGTTCTAGTTTTGATTTGTCTGTGAATGGCTGCTTGACCTTGGATAAATTACTCTATAACTAGATCAGTGGCTTTCAAAGTTTTGATCACCTCTGAAAACAAAATATACATTTTACACCATGGTCTAATAGTTATGTATATATATATATATATATAACTGAAGAAAAGTTGCATAGTATAGTACTTATCCTTACTATGGGAGACTTGGGTTCTAGTTTTGATTTGTCTGTGAATGGCTGCTTGACCTTGGATAAATTACTCTATAACTAGATCAGTGGCTTTCAAAGTTTTGATCACCTCTGAAAACAAAATATACATTTTACACCATGGTCTAATAGTTATGTATATATATATATATAACTGAAGAAAAGTTGCGTAGTATAGTACTTATCCTTACTATTGGGGTATTATATTAGTTTTATATTGTTGTGCAACAAATTACCACCAATGCAATGGTTTAAAACATTAAACCATTACCACCAATGCAATGGTTAAAACAACATACATTTATTATCTCAGTTTTCATGGGTCGGAGTTCAGGCATAGCTTAGCTGGATGCTCTGCTCAAGGTCTCACAAGGCTGCAATTAAGGTGTTGGCTGGGGCTGCCGTCTTACCTGTAGCTTGGGGTCCTCTTCCAAGCGCATATGGTTGTTGGCAGAATTTATCTCCTTGCAGCTGTAGAATTCATGGCAGCCTGCTTTTTTTTCAGGGCCAGCAGGAGAACCTCTCTTTGAAAGGGATGACATAATTAGGTCAGGCCCATCCAGAATAACCTCTCTTTTGATCATCTCAAAGTCAACTAATTATTGGTGACTGAAGAAAAATGTACAACTAAACGTTGTGAGTTATGTTTTATTTGGGGATCTTATTGAGGACTATAGCACGGGACGCAGCCTCTCAGATAGCTCTGAGGAACTGTTCTGAAGAGGTAAGGGAGGAGACAGGATGTATAGGAGTTTTTGCTGAAAAAAACAAAACAAAACATGTAGTTGAAGATAAAAAGATTACTGCTAATCACAAAAGACAGAAATCTCAAGTTAATGATTTTAGTCCTTTTTTATGTGTGGGAAGATACAAAAGACTGGGATCGTTGAAATTATTCCTTTGATATGTATCTTAACTATCTAGGGCCAGTATCCGTTTTTTTCCTTTCTGTGGGAAGGCTGCAGTGCTGATGGTGGGCAACATTCATTAGTTTTTTTTTAAATGTTGGGGGTAGGAGTTTATTAATTAATTTATTTATTTTTGCTGTGTTGGGTCTTTGTTTCTGTGCGAGGGCTTTCTCTAGTTGTGGCGAGCGGGGGCCACTCTTCATCGCGGTGCGCGGGCCTCTCACTATCGCGGCCTCGCCCAGCCCCTCCGCGGCATGTGGGATCTTCCCGGACCGGGGCACGAACCCGTGTCCCCTGCATCGGCAGGCGGACTCTCAACCACTGCGCCACCAGGGAAGCCCCAACATTCATTGTTTAGTGAAATGGCAGGCAACATTTTTTGGCCTGCATTATGAACCTTAATTATTCTGCAAAATCCTTTCCTTTTCTATGTAACTATCATAATCTTGGGAATGATATCCCATCATATTCACAGGTCCTGCCTACACTCAAGGGGAGGGGATCACATAAGGTCATTGGGGAGGTGATCTGAGAATTCTGCCTACCACAAATATGATGGACTCTGATATTTTCTATTTTTTTCTTTCCTTTAAAAAATTAGATTTTTGTCACCCAACTAATGGGTTGGGACCACTAGCTTGAGAACCCTGGACTGGATGATTTTTTTAAAAAATTTATTTGTTTATTTATTTCTGGCTGTGTTGGATCTTCGTTTCTGTGCAAGGGCTTTCTCTAGTTGTGGCAAGCGGGGGCCACTCTTCATTGCGGTGCGCGGGCCTCCCACTATCGCGGCCTCTCTTGTTGCGGAGCACAGGCTCCAGATGCGCAGGCTCAGTAATTGTGGCTCACGGGCCCAGTTGCTCCGCGGCATGTGGGATCTTCCCAGACCAGGGCTCGAACCCGTGTCCCCTGCATTGGCAGGCAGATTCTCAACCACTGCGCCACCAGGGAAGCCCTGGATGATTTTTAAGGGCCAAGAATTCATGTTCTTAAGCACATATCAGACCCTTGGGCATGTGGAGGGCTCTGGCCATAGGGCAGGAGACAATTTTATTAATAACGTGTGCGGAGAGCATGAAGGTATCAGTGCTAACCTGACTGAGTTTCTTTGGCTCTGATCCTAATGGAGAACTCCTGTCCTTCCAACTTGGGAGGAGAGCCTCTCAGCATGCTGGCGAAGTTTGTCTGGGCAACTCCCAAGAGGAAGGAACAATCAGGACAAGCTCAGAAGCAGCCAGCGGTCATGGATTCTGCCTGGCTCATTAGCTCAAGGGTGTGCCCGGGAGGCAGGGTGATGTGGGGGAACAGGAAACAGGCCCAGCACAGCCCCAGTGGTGTGACCTGCTCAGGACAGTTCTCCTTTCTGGGCCTGCGTTTCCATCTCTGAAAAAGAGGGGCCAAAGGACCCTTCACATTCAGAACCTTTATGACTCTGAGAGGAAGCAGAATTGCCACATTTCTTAGAGGCTGAGTCAGGAAGGGGACCACCTCCAACAGGTGGCTTCACTCTGCTGGCCAATAACTAGGTGTTTTCCAGAAAAGTTTAGCTGTGAGAAGCCAGGCTGGGATATCCCCAGGAGCAGGGATGAGGGCCTCCCCACCTTTGGGTTTATGCCCAGGAATAGCACCTGGCACCTAAATCTTTGTTTAGCTAAACAAGGGGACTCTGGAGTGAGAGATTTTTGTTATTGTTGTTGTTTTGTTTGTTTTTTTAAGCTCTGGAGTCCCAGATCCCACTTTGAAAGGCATCATCTTGCTCATGGAAAGGACTGATCATGAGCACTTCAACCAGTCGGGCTATGGATGCTGCCTTCTAAGGATTTTAAAAGAAATCAGAATTCTATTCTGAGGCTGTTGGGACTACAGGATGGTGCCAAAGCGGGGTGACAAGAGATAAGTGTGCTTGTTCTCTGGGTCTGTCTGAGAGCTGCAGGATATCTGCAGCATCTGCAAGACCTTGTAGCATCTCATCTCCTTTTAGAACCACTCCCAGCTCCTGTCTGGGGTAAGAAGGTGAGATAGGAATCTAAGAGGGGAGGGAGAGGACTGATGGGCTGAACTGGGAAGTGGGGAAAGAGAGGTAAGGATGGGAGGAGGGAAAGAAAGGAGTTAGAGAGAAGAGCAAAGGAACAAAAGATGGATTTTTAACAATAGATTTTCCTCCCCCCAGGAATTTTCAAAGACAACACTACCCCCGCCCCACAAAATCCAATATCCTATCTCTCTTTGTCTCTCTCTTTCTTTTCTCTCTTTCTTTTTTTCCTAATAAGAGTTGCTAAGCTGCTGCAAAGGGAGCTGAACTGGGAGACCCAAATGTCCACTTTGGGATCAGTAAGGAAACGTTTAAGAGACTGACTGTCTAGGCAGAGAGTACTTCTGGGCTTCGGAATTAGGTGGCCCTTAGACAGAAACATATTCACCAGTGTCAGCACTTATCAGTAATAAATATGGCCTCCATTTGTTAACTCATTTGTAACTCATAAGTCCTCAGCTGGTAGAGGACTTGGTGGGGAAGAGGGCTGTTTCTTTCCAGCCCCCTCAAATGTCCCACATGGTAGGAAACCCTGCCTGCCTCTCAGGGCTGCTGGAAGGAAGAGGTGTCCACAGTGAGCCTTCGTGTAAGCAAAGGAAGCTCGGTTTACGATGGCTGTGTTCATGTGGCCTCTCTCTCCCCAGTGCCCCTTCCAAAGGAGGCCACTGTGGTGTGGGTGGAAGGAATGTGCCTTGGCCTCTGTGGGAGCAGCTGAGTCAGCCACGGACCTAGAGGAAGAAGGCCCCGCATGACTCATCAGCAGCTGTTTCACTGCCCCAAGACAGTGTGAGCGCTGGGAGGAGAAATGCGTGCACACAGGCGCTCAGAACCAAGCTCAGGGAGCCCAGCCTTGCAAGCTGAGGGAAATAGGCATGGAAGCCTGAGAAGAGGGAGTGTTCCAATTTCCCCGTGAAAAGGGAGAAGGTGATTGTGCAGGGGAAGGGCCCTGACAACTCTCCGGACCCCACTGCTTCATCCACTCTGGGGGTTACCCAGGGGAACTTCAGTCTTCTGGGTCTCTTGCCTCTGCTACCTGTGTGTGTGCTTGGAAATGCTCCTTGCTTTCAATATTAACATAAGGAAAGCTAGTCAGGAAGGTGAATCCACTGCAAAATAAATGCTGTGATGCGTTTACAAAGGAATGAATCATCTATTGTTTGGAATTCTTCTGCCCTGTTCTCCTTCCATAGCTTGTGGCGAACCAAGTATGAACCAAAGTTGTTGTTCCATAATGGAACAGTATGTAGTAAGGGCCACAAGAGTGCTGTAGACTACACGCACAAATAGGTTTCAAGGAAGAAGAGATCATTTTAGGCAGGGGTGCCAGAAAACATTTCATAGAGTTGGGAATTGAACTAAGCTGGGGTGATATTCTGTGACATAATTTGTCAGGGTTCCTACGATTTCATTGTATAATTTTACCATAATTTACTTAATCAGTTCCCTATGGTCAAACATTTATTTCCAATTTTTTGGTATTATAAGTAACACTATAATGAACATCCTTATACACACATTTTTACGAACTTAACCAGTTTTTAAAATTTCTTCTTAGTCATCAGTTTTATACACATCAGTGTATACATGTCAATCCCAATCTCCCAATTCATCCCACCCCCACCCCCACCCTCCACCGCTTTCCCCCCTTGGTGTCCATACGTATGTTCTCTAAATCTGTGTCTCAATTTCTGCCCTGTAAACCGGTTCATCTGTACCATTTTTCTAGGTTCCACAGATATGCGTTTATATACGATATTTGTTTTTCTCTTTCTGACTTACTTCACTCTATATGACAGTCTCCAGATCCATCCACGTCTCTACAAATGACCCAATTTCGTTCCTTTTTATGGCTGAGTAAAATTCCATTGTATATATGTGCCACATCTTCTTTATCCATTTGTCTGTCGATGGACATTTAGTTTGCTTCCATGACCTGGCTATTGTAAATAGAGCTGCAGTGAACTTTGGGGTGCATGTGTCTTTTTGATTTATGGTTTTCTCTGGGTATATGCCCAGTAGTGGGATTGCTGGATCATATGCTAATGCAATTTTTAGTTTTTAAAGGAACCTCCATACCGTTCTCCATAGCGGCTGTATCAATTTACATTCCTACCAACAGTGCAAGAGGGTTCCCTTTTCTCCATACCCTCTCCAGCATTTGTTGTTTGTAGATTTTCTGATGAAGCCCATTCTAACTGGTGTGAGGTGATACCTCGTTGTAGTTTTGATTTGCATTTCTCTAATAGTTAGAGATGTTGAGCAGCTGGGTTTATCTCTGGGCTTTCTCTCTTGTTCCATCGATCTATGTTTCTGTTTTTGTGCCAGTACCATATTGTCTTGATTACTGTAGCTTTGTAGTATAGTCTGAAGACAGGTAGTCTGATTCCTCCAGCTCCGCTTTTTTCCCTCAAGACTACTTTGGCTATTCGGGGTCTTTTGTGTCTCCATACAAATTTTAAGATTTTTTTATTCTAGTTCTGTAAAAAATGCCATTGTTAATTTGATAGGGATTGCATTGAATCTGTAGATTGCTTTGGGTGGTATAGTCATTTTCACAATATCGATTCTTCCAATCCAGGTATATCTCCCCATCTGTTTATGTCAAAGAGTGTTTTTCCTATGTTTTCCTCTAAGACTTTTATAGTGCCTGGTCTTACATTTAGGTCTCTAATCCATTCTGAGTTTATTTTTTTGTATGGTGTTAGGGAGTGTTCTAATTTCATTCTTTTACATGTAGCTGTCCAGTTTTCCCAGAACCACTTATTGAAGAGACTGTCTTTTCTCCATTGTATATCCTTGCCTCCCTTGTCATAGATTAGTTGACCATAGGTGCGTGGGTTTATCTCTGGGCTTTCTCTCTTGTTCCATCGATCTATGTTTCTGTTTTTGTGCCAGTACCATATTGTCTTGATTACTGTAGCTTTGTAGTATAGTCTGAAGACAGGTAGTCTGATTCCTCCAGCTCCGCTTTTTTCCCTCAAGACTACTTTGGCTATTCGGGGTCTTTTGTGTCTCCATACAAATTTTAAGATTTTTTATTCTAGTTCT
>NC_041224.1:146351938-146352335 GCF_002837175.3 Physeter macrocephalus
ATTTCATTACTTATGATTGGTCTGTTCATATTTTCTATTTCTTCCTGGTTCAGTCTTGGAAGGTTATACCTTTCTAAGAATTTGTCCATTTTTTCCAGGTTGTCCATTTTATTGGCATAGAGTTGCTTGTGGTAATCCCTTATGATTCTTTGTATTTCTGCAGTCAGTTATTACTTCTCCGTTTTCATTCTATTGATTTGAGTCTTCTCCCTTTTTTTCTTGATGAGTCTAGCTAGTGGTTTATCAATTTTGTTTATCTTCTCAAAGAACCAGTTTTAGTTTTATTGATCTTTGCTATTGTTTTCTTTGTTTCTATTTCATTTATTTCTACTCTGATCTTTATGATTTCTTTCCTTCTACTAACTTTGGGTTTTGTTTGTTCTTCTTTCTCTAGTTC
>NC_041224.1:146354396-146379361 GCF_002837175.3 Physeter macrocephalus
TGCGGCCTCTCCTGTTGCGGAGCACAGGCTCCAGACGCGCAGGCTCAGCGGCCATGGCTCAAGGGCCCAGCCGCTCCGCGCGGCACGTGGGACCTTCCTGGACCGGGGCATGAACCCGTGTCCCCTGCATCGGCAGGCAGACTCTCAACCACGGCGCCACCAGGGAAGCCCTGTAGTTCTTCTTGTTTCTGCTGTCTGCCCTCTCCAGTTTTTTTTTAAAGGATGTGTTTCTTGAAAGGGAGTTGATGAGTCAAAGGGTATACACAAATTTTTTAAATAATCATTTCTTTTTCTGATTACCAAATTAATACACACTCACTGTAATGCACAACATAAGGGTAAGGTTTTGAAAATGAAAGTCTCCTGTAATCCCATGTCCTGGAAATATTTTCTGTTAACAGTGTGGTATATATATTTTTAAACTCTTTTCATTGAAACACTAACATGTTGTAACAGACACACCTCCAAAGACTGACTTTCCATCACACTTCGAATGGATTCCAGAGCCTTTGCCATGGCCTGGCCCCATGGCCTGGCCTCTGTGGCCCCATGTCCCACTACTCCCCCCTCCCATTTACTTTGCTCCAGCTGCAGGGGTCTCCCAGCTGCTTCTAGAGCCAGTTACACTTGCCACTACTAGGAGGGTGGCTGATCCTCCTGATTGGAATGTCCTTTCCTCAGATATTCACAAGATTCCTGCCCTCATTTTATTCAGGTGTCTGCTCAAATGTTACCATTTTAGATGGGCCTTCCCTGATCACCCTACCTAAGATAGCACATCTCATAGCACTTATCACTTTCTTTGTAGCACTTATCATTATCTGACATGTATACACACACACACACACACACACACACACACGTTTACTGTTTGTCTAGAAAGTTCTGTGAGAAGAAGGACTGTCTTGTTCTCTGAGCATCCCCAGCACTTGGAACAGAAACTGGAACATAGCAGCTGCTCAATAAATGCATGTTGAATAATTGAATAAGATGAAACTGAACCATATTTATCATTCTGAAACCTCCTTTTTTAGTTAACAGTGTATCAAGTATAGTTTTCACATTAATATATAAATCTTTTTAGTCTTTCTAAGGCTCTGCAGTTGTATTGTAATTTGTTTACCAATTCTCTTTTGATAGGAATTTGGGTTGTTTCCAGTTTGTCAGTATTATAGACAATGATGCATTACACATCCTTGAATACATACCTTTGCATGCTTTTAATGTTGTATGTCCTTTATCTGAGATGATGAAAAAATCTACAAGTGTAAATGTCTAGCATGATGTTGGAAATACAGGCTTGGAGCTGAGAGATACCAGCCTGTAGGTAGACTGGAGACTTCTTCACACTGGCCTGATCGCTGAAATCATAGATATAAAGAAGGAAATTGAGCAAAACTCAGAAACATGATTCTTAAGCAATGTCTGTATTTATGTGGCAGGAGGAGGAGGGCAAGAAATTATTCATTCATTTGACAAATATGCATTGATTGGTACTTTCTGAAGGTTGGGACTTTAGAAAGTACCAATCAACACATGAGTGACATAGACCTTGCCCCTCCCTTCTTGTGGCTTAGAGTCTAATGGAAAGAAGGACATGGAGAATAACAAAAGAAATCAGAAAATCATAATAGGGAAATAGGACAGGGTGGCACTGAAGTACAGAGGAGGGGAACTATCACAGACTACAGATTTTAAGGCAAATGTTCCAGAAGTAACATTTAAGCTGACACTGAGGTAATAGGAGTTAGCCAGGAGAAGGGGTGGGGGTCAGGAATGGGGAAGTGTTTCAGGCTAAGGGAGGCTTGGAGGCATGAGAAAGCATGGCACATCCAGGTCACTGAAAGAAAAAGTTTATGTGACAGAAGAGTTAAGAGTGGTGAGGGTGGTGGGGAGAGATGAGATTGAGAGGTAAACAGGAGCTCTCTGGGCCTTGTTAAAGGGGTTGGCTTTTATTTTAAAGGCAATGAGGAGTTTTAAGCAGGGAGGTCATGTGATCAGAGTTACATTAGAAAATGACTATGGCCACAGTGTGGACAATGTATTGAAGGTGGGATGGGGCATGGAAGTGATCAAGACTAGAGGGACCTGTTAGGAATCAACAAAGAGCAAATGTTGGCCTAAATTAGAGTAATGGTGTTTGGCATGGAGAACAGTAGATGGATTTCAGAAGATTAGAAGGTATAATCGACAGGACTTCTTTACAAATTAGATTTAGGAGGCGAAGGGAAGTGAAGAATCAAAGGCAGTGATGAACAAAGATGATGAGCACTTTCTGGCTTGTGTAACTGAGACAGGAGGAGAAGCTGGAGGTGGGCTAAGGATGAAGAATTCAGTTTTGGAAATACTGCGTTTGAGGTGTATGTGGAATAGCCAAGCAGACCAAGTAGGCAAAAGACAGAGGTCTGGGCTGGAGGCAGATTTATGTGTCAGCAGTATCCAGATGGAATTAACAGCATTGGCAAATGTCAAATCCATGAGAACAGGAACTTGTTATAACCTCAGGGCTTAAATCAGTACTTGATATGACTTACAGTGGGTGCTCAATAAATATTTGTCGGGTAAAGGAGTAGGTAAGATCACTCAGGGAAAGTGAGAAAAGAATGAGGCCCAGGACGGAATCCTGAGGAGTGCCACCACTGCATGGGAGGAGAGATGTGTGCCAAGGGGCAGAAGGGAAGCAGTCAGAGGGAGGGGGGAGGTGGTCGTGGGGAGGGGGGAGGTGGTCATGGGGAGGGGGGGAGGGGGTGAATAATGTCAGTGCTGTCAAGAATAGGTCAAGGGGGCTACAAGGAACCAAAGATTGTGGCCTCAAGGAGGTCATTGGTAACCTTGGTGAGGTTATTTTTACTGACACATTGGAAACAAAAGCCACATTTCAGTGGGCTGAGGAGTGACCAGAAAGGGTATAAGGGGAGACAGTGGGAACACACAACTCTTTTAGGAAGTTTGACAGTGAAGTAGGTATAAAAGGAAGTAAAAATAAGACACTTTTGAAAAAAGGAGAGAGATGGTGATGTTTTCTTGATGTAGAGAGAGAAGAGAGCAAGGAGTTTAAGAACAAGAGAGGCTAATTGTTCGAGAAAGGTCCCTGAGGAGGTGGGAAGGTATGGGATTCCCTTCTAGATGGAGGACCTGCTGCAGGTCAGGGAAGTGACAAATGTTCCTTTTTATTTTTATTTATTTATTTATTTTAAAGAGTTTTTTTTTTAAATGTGGACCATTTTTAAGGTCTTTATTGAATTTGTTACAATATTGCTTCCGTTTTATATTTTGGTTTTTCGGCCACCAGCCCTGTGGGATCTTAGCTCCCTGACCAGGGGTCGAATCTGCATCCCCTGCATTGGAAGACAAAGTCCCAACCACTGGACCACCAGGAAATTCCCTACAAATGTTGCTTTTTAATCAGAGAAATATGAACTTTCAGATTTGCAGGTGGTTAGTTGGGGGTGTTTGTCTGGTGGCCTGTAGTCTATGACCACCGAGCAATGGTGGAAACGGTTATAAAGGAAGGAGAAGCAGCAGAGCAGGGCAAGGGGAGTCACGAAAAGAGAGGGGTCCATGAGGGAGACAGAGAAAGCCTCCTGGGCACAGCGCCACAGAAAGGAGAACCTGAGGACTGATGAGGCACTGGGTCTGGTAAGTTGGAGATTATTCATAATATTTAAGAAGTTCTAGAAAGTGATAGAGGGTGGATCTTCTATTGGAAGGATGTAAGAAATGAGCAGATGTGTGCGAAGGCAAGGCAGCAGTTATACATAACTGAAGAGAATCCTAGAAGGGGAAGGCAGGGGTGGAATGGATGCTAATGGTCATTTGAACTTAATTCAGGATGTTTTTTTAAAATGCAGGGTTTGAAGACATGGCAGGAGCCACTGGAGAAAGAGGGTTTGAAATGTTGGAGAAAGAACAGAGGAGCCAGACTGAGATGGGATCAGAAGTTTGGTGGAGAATTTGGCCCTCAAAATGTGGAGGGATCTTTCTCTTTTGCGACAGGGAAGAAGTTGGAGAGGACTGGTACACAAACGGAGAAATATTCATAAGAAATATATGTTTGGTAGGTCTTTGTCCAGGTTCCTGGCACAGAGCTCCTAAAACCCTTGGAAATTTTTGTGAAGAGGGCAATAAAGGTGTCTTTGTTATGTTAATGAGTTGACTTTTGGAAAGCCCCTAGGTAACCTTAGGATGGGACTGGTTGCCAGGGGAACCAACCTAGTGATTACAGGGTTGGCACTTTCAGTCCTTCCCCCTGACCTCCAGGGAGGGGAGGAGGGCTGAAGATTGAGTTCAGTCTCCAACGCTTTAATCAAGTATGCCTTTGTAATGAAGCCCCCATAAAACCTCAGTAAGGGTGGGGTTTGGAGAACTTCTGAGTTGGTGAATGCATGGAGAATAGGGGAGAGTGGCTATCTCAGAGGGTATGGTCTTTGCCCTATGCATCTCTTCCATCTGGCTGTTATATCCTTTAGTAATAAACTGATAATCAAGTGAGTGAAATGTTTCTCTGAGTTCAATGAGCCACTCTAGCAAATTAATCAGACCCAAGGAGGGGGTCATTGGAACCTCCAATCTAGCTAAAATAATCTAAGAATCTGTTGTCTCCAATCTAAGCCAGTTGGTCAGAAGCACAGGTGATTACCTGAACGACCTTCAACCTGGCGGATGAGGTGGAGGGAAAGAGGGCTGTCTTGTAGGGCTGAGCCTGAATCTGTGAAATCTGACCCTATCTCCAGGTAGATGGTAGAACTGAGTTGAATTGTAGGACACCCACCTGGTGTCACAGAGAATTTCTTTTATGGGAACACCCTACACATATTGGAATTGAGTGCAGAATCCTTGGAGGTATAAACTCAAAATTCTGGGAAAATTGTTATTTCTACACAGATTATCCATGAGGAAAGAGGACGAACTTGTACTCCATCTTCCTCAAACCTCTACTTCACAGCCTACTGGGCATTTGATGACCACCCCTCCCCTAGAAATCTGACCCACTGGTTGGGTCAACATGTGGTGAAAATTGCACCCTAACCAAGAACTTCCCAAGAGATCACTTTTTCTCCCCAGTGTCACTCCCCTGCTCAAAAACCCTTTAGCATTTCTCCATCTATGGAAAGAAGTCCCAAGTATTTAGTTTAGGATTCAAGACCCTTCACTATCTGGCCTCACTTGACCCTTCCAGCTTCATGCCCTACTTCTCCTCTATACATAAAACTGTTTCAATTGGGCTGATGTTGCTCCCTCACATTGGAGCACCTTGCCTTTATCTCTGTCAAAATCCTACTGTGAGATACTGTAATATATATATATATATATATATAAAATCTGTCTTTGCCCCCAGTTTCTGGCACAGAGCTCCTAAAACGTTTATAATTCCTAAGTGGTAGGGACACTAGGAGATCTTTTGTTCTAATGAGATAACTCTGGGTAGACTCCTGGATGGCTCCTGGATGGGGTCTGGTCACCAGAAAGACCAAGCCATGATTGGAAGCTTGGCATTTTCAGCCCTGCCCCCCATTCTCTAGAGAGGGGAGCGGGGCTACAAATGGAGTTAACAATTGATCATGCCTGCATGAGGAAGTGCCTATAAAATCCCAACAGTGGGGGCTTTGAAGAGCTACCAGGCTGGCATACACATCCACACTGGGAAGGTGACACACCCCAACTCCATGAGGACAGAAGCTCCTGATCTAAGGACCCTCCCAGACCTTGTCCTATGTATCTCTTTATCTGGCTGTTCATTTGTATCCTTTGTCATATTCTTTAATAAACTGGTAAACTGTTTCCTTGGGTTCTGTGAGCTGCTCTAGCAAATTAATTGAACCTGAGGAGAAGGTTGTTGGAACCTCTGAGCTATTTTTGGTGGGTCAGAAGCAGAGGTGAAAACCTGAGCTTGCGACTGGCATCTGAAGTTGTGGGGGGGCAGTCTTGTGGACTGAGCCCTTACCTATGAGATTTGACACTATCTCCAGGTAGACAGTGTCAGAATTAAGGTAAATTTTAGGACACCCAGCTTGTGTCTGAGACTTGATTGTTGTTGTGGGGAAATCCCACACGTATTTGGTGACCTCTAGAAGTGTCAGAAGTGAATCGTTCTGTGTGAGTAGTAACGGAGACTCAGAGAAGAAAGATGCAGTAAGCAAGAACTGGGTTTTTCTCTACATAGGAAGGAAAAAACTGTAGGTTTTTCCTTTTACACTTACCTACCTCAATGAAATCCCAAAGTCCTAGCAGAGGTGTTTTTTTTTGGGTAGAAATTGACAAATTCTAAAATATATGGGAAAGCAAAGGCTCTAGAATAACTAAAACAATTCTGAAAAAGGACAGAGTTGGAGAACTCAAGCTAGCTGAGTTAAAAACTTAACTATTAAAGCTACAGTAATCAAGAGAGTAGGGTATTGGAATAAGAATAGTCATATAGGTCAAAATCGAAGAGTCCAGAAAAAGACCTACGTTAATATGGCTAAGTAGTTTTTTTGCAACGTTGCCAACTCACTTCAATGGGAAAATGATAGTCTTTTCAACAAATGGTGCTTGAACAACTGGATTTCCATTTTTAAAAAATGAACTTGATCCTTACTTCACACCATACACAAGCATTAATTTGAGATAGATCATAGACCTAAATGTAAAAGCTAAACTATAAAGCTTCTAGAAGAGAACATGAGAGAATATCTTCACAACCTTGGAGTAGTCAAAGGATTTTTTTTTTAGACAGGTTACAGAAAACAATAACCATAAAAGAAAAAAAAAAGCAATATATTAGATTGCATCAAAATTTAAAATTTCTGCACCCTTAAGAAAATGAATAGGCAAAACAGACTGGGAGAAAGTATTTGTAAAACAAAAGATGTTATTAATAAAATATAAAGCTTTCCTACAACTGAATAATAAGAAAAAAATAACCAATTTTAAAAATATGGGCAGGGCTTCCCTGGTGGCACAGTGGTTGAGAGTCCGCCTGCCAATGCAGGGGACACGGGTTCATACCCCGGTCCGGGAAGATCCCACATGCCACGGAGCGGCTAGGCCCGTGAGCCATGGCCACTGAGCCTGCGCGTCCGGAGCCTGTGCTCCGCAACGGGAGAGGCCACAACAGTGAGAGGCCCACGTACCGAATAAAAAAAAAAAAAAAAAAAAAGAATGGCAGACACTTCACAAAGGAAGATATACAGATGGCTGGTAAGCACATCAAAAAGTGCTTAACATCACTAGTCAATGGGGAAATGTAAATTAAAACAAATACACACCTACTGAATGGCTAAATTAAAACACTGACAACACCAAATGTTGATGAGGGTGTGGAACAACTGGAGCACTCATACACTATTTTGGAAAACAGCTTGGCAATTTCTCATAGTAAGACATGCACATACCCTAAACCAGCAATTAAATTTCTAGGCATTTACCCAAGAAAAATAAAAACATATGTCCACAAAAAGACTCATATAAGAATGTTCCTGGCTCTGCCACTTAATTAGCTGAGTGACCTTAAGCATACGACTTAACCACTCTGCACCTCAGTTTCTTCTTATGTGAAATGGGGTTAATATCAATGTACTGAATAACCTGAAGGGGAAACCATGATACCAAATACGCAGGCTCCTGAGAAAAACAGCACAACTAGTCTCTTCTCAATGTGGCTGCCATGGCTTATGAAAAGTTGCTGGTGGCCCAACTTTTCTCTCCTGGAGGCAGAAGATAGGATATGGTCTAGGGTACAAGCTGGAGGTCTTGGCTAAGCCAGAGCTGAAATTAGGTTTATCTGGCATACAGATAAATACAGAGCCACCCCTCTCCCGAGGCATATATTTCTCTAAGGAGCTGTTTCTGCTGAAGAATCTCGTGGGAAAGGAAACGAGCAGCATTCGCATGTGGAATTCAGACATGGATAAGAAAATCTGAGAGCCTTCCAGGCTATAGAAGGGGATGCTAGGGTCCCCAAGAAAGCATTTAACACAAATTAAGCATGATCCAAGCTCAACTATATCTGTCTGATTTCACAGTGGGCAAGGCTGCATTTGGGAGGTGGAAAGTACTTTATTAGGGTCCTTTGTGGTTGACTCTTGAGCTTCCCTTCAAGCCAACCACAATGATCTCATTCCCCTTGCCAGAGATTGGTTTAAGAATAGGAATGTACCCAATTCTGGCTAATGAGACATGAAAGGAATTCTACAGGGGACTTTTGGGAAAAGTTTCCATGCTTCTAAGAAGCAGACATAGGAAGAGTGTGCTTTGCTTCTTCAGGATGTTAATGGGTCTGATGAAGACGTCTCATTACCACATAGGGAGCCAGCTGGAGGACAGAGCCAACATCTTGAGGACAGCAAAACAGAGATGAAGACAACTTGAGTCCTTTACACCTTGAGCACACCTTGTACTATACCTGGAATCCACTACTAAATACATAGAAATACTTCTAATGTATTTCCTTATATGTTTGAATCTGGGTTTTGTATTTCTTGTGGCAAAAGCATCCTATTATTTGCAGCTAGAGCATCCTAGCCAACAGAGCATGGGACTGGAATTTCTCCCTTAGCTAATGGGAGCTTAGAGCTAATAAGATTTGGGTATTAAGGTGATGTAACTGGTATCTTTGCCAGGACAGTGGGGTCATTCATGCAGCTATGCATGTCAGGATGTGACTCTTACTTTACAACCCAGCTGAGCTAGGGATATTGCATTCCTCTGCTTTTTCTTTTTTTTCTCTTTAATCAAAGTAAACCTGATTCTGAGCCCCCAGTCCTGTTCAGTGGGCCGATTAATCTGTCACTTCAGGGGCTCAAGCCCCTGAAAGATTGTGTGTAATTGGGTGAAAGTGTAGAGATGTCCAATCCACTCATCAGCTTACAGTCCACACAGAGTTTTCCTCTGATGCCTCAGGTCTCTTCTAGTTTGGTGATTTTGTTGTTTCCGAGTCATACCCCAGGATCTTTGGTGAGACTGGAAATTCAATGCCTAAGGCCTCACGTCCTCTTGAGATCTGGCCGTTACCCAGGACCCTGGAATGGGTTCTCATAATCAGCGTTTGTTTTTGTTTGTTTACCTTTTTCTATCTTTCTGGTTTCTGATGGCTCTCCTTGCCCTTTCCTCTTCCTTCAAAGCCTTCCTCTCCCTTACCCCGACTCCCCCCATCTCCCTCTGAGTATCTGCATCATCTCCTCAATGAGCCAGGGCTTCTACCCAGACAGGAAGATCAATTAGCTTCAAGGAGCTTTTGCTTTCTGTCCTGCAAGAATTCCTAAGGCAAGAAAAAACAAAAAGCCTGATTAGCAGTGCCTGCCTGGAAAGAGAAGGAGGCAATGGAAAAATACAGCAAGTGAATTAACATCGCAATTATCTTGTCACAGGTACCTCAGAGGCGACTTGGGTAAACTCAGCCCAATAGGAGGGCTGACCCCATGGTGAGTGGCAGCCAGCCAGCCAATGAGAGTGAGTCAAAGAGAAAGAAGGCGGGTCCTCAATACTGCCGGAGAAACTTTCCTGGTAGCATGCGAAACCTGCCTCACAGCTTGGAATTGGGAGCCTGGGAAGCAGGCTGCCTGTTTCCTACCTCGGGTTCTTGGGTGTTCTTAAAAATACATTTCCATTCCCATAAGCATTCTCTCCATCTCTGCCTTATGGTCACACCTGGGGCTACTAAATACTAACTTTACTAGGGAGTGGGAAGGATCCAGTGAGATAATGTAAGTGAAAGAACTTTGAGTTTTCGGAGTTGGGAGGCTCCTGGTCTTCCCCACCTCCTCTGTGGGGGTCATCGGTCTTGTGGCCATGGAGGTCCCTGTCAGCCTGTATCTGCCCCAGTCCTCCAGATGGCAGTGGGACTCCTGGGCTTCTGGGCTTGCCTCAGAGGTAAACAAGAGCAGCAGTATATGCCCCTTGGATTTAGATACTATCTTCCCACCCATAGCTGAAAGGACCTTTGAGATCATTAAGGCCAACTCCCTAATTTACAGATAAGGGCCCAGAGAGGCCAGCCAGGGGACTTGGCTCAGGTCATGTGAATTTATAAGGGAATAACACCAGGGTGCGGGCTCTTTTCTCCCAACCTTCCCTTATCACCCTGTTGTCCCAGTCTTGGTTCTGTCCCTGGATCCTCAGGTGCTTTTGAATGTTTGACCTGCACTATCTTCTTGTTGCGTCTGAGGCCAGCACACCTCCTCCTGAAGGGTCTCTCTAGGTTGTTGGGTTATGGAATGATTAACCCAAGGACAGTGATGGCGTATAGAGCCCACAAGCCTCATATCTTGGGCTGGGCTCTTGCTCAGTCTCTCTCATCCTTAGAGCATTTTTGGAAGGAAATGGGACTGTGGGTTACTCAGAAGGCAGCCATGGGCATTCCCCATTTTACAGTTATTTTCTGGGCAAGCTCATTTGTGACTCTGACCTGAAGCATTGCAGTCTGGACATGACTTGCAATCTAACCATGGAGCAAACAGATCTAACAAAAACCTCGGGGCATTCTGATGCAGGTAGCCTATAGAGTACCCTGTAAGAAACATTGGGAATTCCCTGGTGGTCCAGTGGTTAGAGCCCTGGTGAGGGAACTAAGATCCTGCAAGCCATGCGGCGCGGCCAAAAAAAAGAAAGAAATATCAATTGGTGAGATTGGGCAAAAGCTTCATAGGGTGATAATGAGAATTAAATAAGATGATGAGATGATGGAATGTAAAGTGCTTAGCACAATGTCATACACATGGTAAGTTCTCAACAAATGTTCACTGTTATTGCTGTTATGATTGTTTGAATCATGTCACTGTTCAGCTAGGCTCTGTGGTACTACTTCCTGTTTCTCATCTCTGCCTGGTCTGAGAGATCTTCTGTTAGTCTTCTTCCTCAACTCTCTACCTCTCCATCCCATCAAATAGATTTCTTATTACTTACTCCCGGCGTAGACTAAAATGCCAGGACTACCTCCTTCCCTGCTCCCCCCACTCCTCAACCACACACACACAACCTGTGCTCCAGCTTGGCTCCTTGCCTTCTGCAAAATCTGGTTGTCAAGGTGTTGAGAGACTTAAAGACAACTTAACAGAAGTTGTCTTTGGGTGGGTGAGATTGTAGGTGTTTTTTGAAATTTCCTTTCTTTGCTTGTCTGCATTTTCTGATTTGTTTGTCATGGGCATGTATAGAATTTGTACCAAGAAAATATTATTTTTCATTTTTATGAAATCTACTCACTACCTCTAGGAAACTTTCCCTGAAGGGTTCTGCTGCATTCTGAGCACTCCTTTTAACTTCCTGCCCCCTCAGCATCTCTCTTCTCTGTGCTCTGTACTGTATTTGCATTCACTTGTGAGTCGCTCTGTAGACGCTCTTAAAGGGCTTCAGCATCCTCGAGCAGGCAGTAGGCACCTTAAGTGTAGAGGCTGTATCATCTCTTCGGTAGAAGAAATTTTCTACAGATAATTTCTATTTCCTGTAGAAATAGCTTGAATGTTTCTTAGATGATTTTGGCTCTACACCCTCTTCTGTACCACTGAGCCTAGGTGACTGAGAGTCAAGAGTGCTTGGTTAAGCAGGGCTTGGTTCTACCCAGCTGAACTTCCCATTGTTCCCGTTTTACCCTCCCTGACATCAGGGCTAGCAGCAAAGGGTGGTTTCTGGGGAACCCTGATGGATATACAGGGTAGCTTTCAGCAGAGACTGACTGCATCATGGGGCTTGGGGCAGTGTCTTAACCTGAGCATGGATTCAACCTAGATCTTGCAAAACCTACAGACTACTACTTGTGTGACACAGAGAGAGTCTCAGGGAGCATAGCCATAGGTGGGAGAGAGTGAGGGGCACACAGTACACGGAAGTGCTGAGAGTGTCATACTAAGGGGAACAATCTGGGAAGTCTTCAGAAAGGAGGTCTTTGATGGACCCAAAGGGATAGGTGAAGAGATGGAGAGATGGGGGTGGGAAGAAAGGCAGGGGGCGAGGTGCAGTACAGAGGCGAGAAGGCAGTGGGTGGGAGGTTAGGAGCTGGCTAATAGCAGTAAAGACTAGTGGTTAAGAGCTTAAGCTCTGCGGTCCAAAGGCCTGTATTTGAGTCATTCACTAACTATGTGATCTTGGGATAGTTACTTACCCTCCACAGGCCTGGGTTTTCTTATCTGTGTAATCCAGCTAATGGTAGTTCCTTCCTGTTAGGATTTTTATGAGGAGTTAATGAAATAATGTTTGTAAAATGCACTTTAAACATCTAATAAATGCTAGCCAAGGTTACAGATATTATTATAATTATTATTATAAACTCAAACCTGGTATTTGTTTTGCAGAAGAATCCCATTGCGCATCCATTCAGGCCCTTCTTTCCCATATTTGTTCGCCTGCGTGCATTCATCTATCACATAATCGTAATAGATAATACAGATATACTAACGTAATAATAATATTATAATAGCTAACATTAAAATTGCATACTCTATGTGCCAACCATTGTACTAAGTCCTTTATATGTATGAAACTGATTTAATCCTCCCAAATATGCTGTGAAGTAGGTACTATTATTATGCACCTTTTGTCGAGGACGAAATTGAGATACAGAGAAGTTAAGCAGTTTGCCCAAGATCACACAACTAATAAGTGACAAAACTAAAATTTTTGGTTCCAAGGAATCTGGTTCAGAATCCAGCCTACTTGGCTATTGAACGCCCTTGCTATTTTCAAAGACTCTGGGGAAAATGGAAGGACAAAAGTATGCATTAAACACTGATCCTACCTGTAGGAGATAGTAACCAGAAGGAGTGCTAAGACACAATAAGATCATAGCCAACCAGGGCAGTGTGATCATGGCTGCCTGGAGGTCTAGGTAGAGCCTGTGTAGGCCTCTTGGCATGCCTGAGTTTTCACTCATAATTAGCTTGGGCCATCAATGAAGTCCCTGTTGTAGGTTATCTAAGGAGACCCCACTGACGTAGTGCATTGCTGATAGCTTATAGCCACAGTTGGTACCTCGTACCACATGGAAGGCTGGATGACAGAATGTGGTTGTATGGGTATAAATCCCCACAAATGATTGAACAAATCACTCAAAGTACACAGCCTATTGAGTGTGAGTTGTGTCATTGCCTCATTGGGTCGTTGTATCATTCACTGGCTGGCCACCTATTTTTAGTTCCGTGCTGTTTTTCAGTTCAGTGATGTGACATCAGTAGCTTGAAAGTAGCCATGGTGGTGGTATCTACACCATAGAAATCAGCAAACACTACAAATCAGCACCCCCATCCCTGACCAAGCTTGCTGTTAAACATTTCTCAGCACCCTGGCCCTAGAGATAATCAGATCTGGTGATTCTCACCTTGTTTCAGCTGACAGGATGCGGTGAGAGTGCTTGGTTGCTGCCTGAAGGAGAAGGAGGTGGTGCTGGGCAAGGTGAGAGTATGTGGGGCTCTGCCCCGAGCCAGGCCAGCAATGTGTTTGCTTGTTTTTAATATGAACTTTTGTGTAAGACTTGGTGTGAGGACAGTTCTTTTCACATTAAAGCGCTTTTCACAGTTCTTTTTACAAAGTTCATTAAAAGCAATGGAAAGTGACTAATCTGGTCTAATCTTACATTATGGTCAGGAAGTGGAACTTTTTATAGTTCAGAGCCAGAAGAGTGAAGTGACTTTCTCTAGGTCTCCCAGAGCCTAGTCCACTGCTTTATATGAGGAAGATGACACCATGGCACCCACAGTGGGAGACAGACTCCTGCAGACACTAACAGGGGCTTCCCTCGGCCCC
This sequence comes from Physeter macrocephalus, assembly GCF_002837175.3. Taxonomy (NCBI): domain Eukaryota; kingdom Metazoa; phylum Chordata; class Mammalia; order Artiodactyla; family Physeteridae; genus Physeter; species Physeter macrocephalus. The sequence goes on from NC_041224.1 coordinate 146,368,107, forward strand.
AAGCCTCAGAGACTCTCACTGTTCTGCTCGGATAGGTGTCTTCCCTAGAGCTGCGTCCACCGTGCCTCTTTGCCCTGGAGATGGAGTGGACCTCCAGCTGAGCCTTCAGGTGTTTTTCTCCCATAATGAAACCCCTCCTGGTACCTCAGGATGACTTTCTGCTTTTCTGAGCCCATCTTCTCAACTGATGTGAGGCCAAGTTGAAAATCTTACCCTCACAAAAAGGTTTTAAAACTTGCTCCTGACTTTTGGTTGGGGACATCTGCTTAAAGCCTTCAAAACAAAACAAAACAAAACAGCTATTTTATTTTTTATTAAGCAAAGCTAGAAATGGGTATCAGGGCTTGCCGGAGGGCAAGTGGATATGGTGGTGTGAGGGGTACGGTTTAGGGAAGAGTAGAAGGGTGGCAAAGCGGGAAGAGAAGAGGGTATGGAGTGAAAAGATAAAAAGGAACATTTAAAAGAATCATTTTTCGTGGTAAGAAAATTTAGCTATGGGTGCCAAGGGGTATACAATTTCTTGAGACTGTAGAAAGTCTTGCCCATTGTTTCCCTCTAGCAAAACCTGATCTCTTGTGCTATCAGTCAGTTGTGCTTTATTTTGTAATCCCAATTACCCAGAACCAGTGAGTACATGAATGTGTTGCACAAACACATCTTTGTGGTAACACCTCAGTGAGGAATTCTGTAATATATGTGGTATTAGTTTGCTAGGGCTGCCGTAATGAAAAAGCACAGAGTGGGTGGCTTAAACAACAGGCATTTTCTCACAGTTCTGGAGACTGCAGGCTGAAGTTTAAGACCAAGGTGTGGGCAGGTTTGGTTTCCTCTGAGGTCTTCGTTCCTTGTCTTGCAGGTGGGCACCTTCTTGTTGTGTGCCCACGTTGTCCTTCCTCTGTGAGTGCACACATCTGGTGTCTCTGTGTGTCCAAACTTCCTCTTCTTATAAGGACAGCTGGATTGGATTAGGGCCCTTGCTAACAGACTCATTTTAACTTGATATCCTCTCTAAAAACTTAATCTCCAAATGCTGTTACATTGTGAGGTGACTCAGATGTCTGAGATAATTCATATTTTGAGGCTGGGACTTTAATATATGAATTCTGGGGCACACAGTTCAGCATATAACAAATGTGTAGGCACTGTTTATCCAATATATATGCATAGGACCCAGATCACATACTTGGATATTAACAGTGCCCCCTCATTGACACTGAGAGGTTTTATCATCTACACAAATTGACTGCCATGCCTTGGGCTGAGAGCTCATCAGGCGACATGCCTTTACAAAAAAGTCTCATGTTGACTTAAAGATGTTTGAAAGTTTCATCTCTCCTTCAAGTTCTCTCTTGTTTTGTTTTCACCAGGAATTTATTTTCCTAGGTGGGATGTCCTCAAGGGACTTTCAATACTAGCAGAAGCTACCGATGTGGAAACAGGTGCACTGGCTGAGCTTGACCAGTCGTAGCAAGGAGAGATCATTGGCCAAGGTAGACAGGGCAGGTGAATGTCAAGTCGTTCCCTTCTAAAACATGTATTTAGTACTTTCTCTTGTGCTGTGTCACCCGTTCCTTCATTCTTTCCTGAATCCTGTGATATTTGTCAGGCATCTAAAATGGGCTGGGCAACTGCAGGTAGACAGGTGAGTAATGTCATCCAGTTCCTGCCAGAATGAGTTAACAGTTCAGCTGTGCTAACTGTTAAAGAAAATGGTTCAAATAGACACAGTTCTTGCATTTCAAGCAGAGAGGACCCTGAAGGGATCATGACCAGCAATTCTCTTGGACCCGGAATAGTGGTTTCATGCAATCTCCAGAAGAAGACTTAAAAGGTTTCTGTAGACTTTTTATGAGCTGAAGTAAAACTACTTCCTGTTTCCCCATACACACACATTCAAATGATTCAGAAGTATGAATTTTAGGTATCCCTTTAGTGACCTAGGTAGTGAAAAATAAACAAGAAAAATAATTATCTGTGCATTTCTTGCCCCCTGCCCCATTGGATTATAAATCATTTGAGGATAAGAACTGAGGTATGTACTCTACAGCCCCAAGTGTTCTCTGCATGAAGTGAATACTCAATATATATACTCACTGATTTGACCTGAATCTCCAGGAGGAAAGATAGTTTAACCAAAAGCACTAGAATACTCAAAAATGTCATCACTCTCTTAGACTAAGGAAGGAGGAAAGCCCTGATTACCCCAGGAAAAAAACCCAAGTGACTATGAGAAAGTCAGCACTCTCCTTACTTCAAGGGCACTAAAGGCCTGTGTTCTTCAAGCAATGAGTTGGAGAGGAGGGGCAGGCAGTAAATTCCACCTGAATTTCCTACTACTGTTCTAAGGTGTGGACTTTAATAGCCTATAACTTCATGTAATTGCTCTGTGGTCTGCTGTCTATAAGTAGTAGCTTATTTGTGGGTAACCCAGGGCTGCCTATGAAACTGCCAGACTCAGAAATTAAATCAATTCAATTCAACAGATATTTATTGTGTAGTTTAAGACAAGAGAACTCTCAAACAGCCTAGATTATATGGAGAGAAGAATCTAGGAATCTGGAGGTGTAGCTTAGAAGAAAGTTGGCCTTTGTATGTGGACAATTTCTCTTTTAGTTCTACACACTGGACCCCAAGACAAAGAATAAGTAGAGCTGGGCTGCTAGATGGGAAAATACAGGTCTAGAAAAGTGGAATGCTCATCATTCCACACTGGTGATTCAATGATTAGTATAATCCAAACATGCACTTGTATTCCCTTGGCTAGTGATAGTTTTAGGTCATAGGTATGGGACCCAGTGCTGGTCAAGAAGAAATGAAAAGAACCAGTGCAGGAGGACAAGAAGGGGAGAGGGAGGAAGGTTTCTGGGAAAGGCTAATACTGATAAACTGTTCTTCAATCATTGTTATGTTTCAGATAACAGATACCACTTGAACACTCTAAGCAGAAAAGGATGTAATTTAGAAAATTAGGTGCTTAAAAATCTATGGATGGGCTAGAGGAGAAGGTCCTAGGCTATACCTCCAGCAGTAACCTGCAGAGCCCTGCAGAAACGTTGGCTAGGGTGGCTACTACCTGTGTCACAGTGGGGAAGCTGGGGGAGTCAGGAAGGCACCACAGCAAGTGTAGCTCCAGAACTACACCCTTTACCCATATTTAGGGATCAGGAAACCACTTCCAGGGCCAGACTGTCCCTGCTTGGTCTGCCTGGGTGAAAATGGATGCCCCACTTCCTGCTTCTCTGTACCCAGGAAGCTGGTGACGGAGCACTGGGACTTCTGCTGATAGTAGAACAAAAGTCCAGTGCCTCCGTGACCATGTTTGCCAGGAAACAGCAGGTGAAACAGACCACACTCTCCTCTCACATCTTAAGAAGGTGCACCTGATGTGCATTCTTCCATGTGGAGGAGCTCTGCTCGTGCAACCCTCCTGCACTCCCTCCATCCCTTCACACACCCCTTCCCAGGGGAGGTGGCGTGACGTATCTGATTGGTAGATTTGGAAGAAGAAACTTGACATGCATGAACCAGTCCTTCCTTCTCTTTCTTTTGGGAGTAAGTTGCCCACAGGGAGTGTGTTTTTCCCTCTGCAGTTCCAGGGACAAGCTTTCCCCTATGCGGGGGAAGTATGGTCCAGAGTTGCCTGTGACTGGCTGGGTGAATTGGCCTAATGTTGAAGTTCAGAGTTAGGGAGCTCACTTGCCAATACAGACTTATCAGAAATAGGGTAATGTTTGGACCTCTATATGCCATCTTTTTCTTTTTTTAGTTCTTATTTCTTTGTTGATTTGGGAATCTGGTGAGGAAACTAGGACTGGAGACATGGAATCAAACTTTCCTTGTGCTACTGAATGACACCAGGCTTGTGGTCTGTCACGATGCCTCCTGTTGTATAACCATCAGCAGTTTTGAAAGCATTTCATCCTATATCTCATGTGATCCTCACAACAACCTGTTGACAAATGCAGGACAGAATTTGTTAGCTGAGGAGCTAACGCTGCAACTCTTAGTGCTTCCAACCTTTTCCATATTATGATACACATAGGACATTGCAAAAAATGTGTATGTACATACATATATACATACACATACACACACACTTGTATATACATACATATGTGTGTATATGTACATATCTCACTATGGAAAAGGGATGTGGTTGCTGGTGCTGGAGGTGATGACCCCAGAGATTCTGGTTGCCCTGGGCCTTACCTGGCTACTCCAAGCATTGAGAAGATCAAAATCTCAGCACACCTATAACCCAGTCCCTGTCAGCCAGTTGGGAAGTTCTAGCTTAGAGAAGTGTGCTAGCGTTCAAGGCCACAAAGTTAATATACAGGAGTTTGAACCCAGATCCTCTGAATTCAAATCCAAAGAATGTCAGTGTAACCTGAAATGGGGGAGGCATTTGTTACCATCACACGTCCTCACTATAGCCTACTAGGTCAGAGGAGTTTCAAAGGAATGGCTTCTCCATCCAGTCTCTGTCTACCAGACTAATATCTATAAATATCTCAGTAATAAATCTATTTGTAGAATATGCCTACTACATGCCAGGGATATTCTAGGTACTGGGGATACCTCAGTGAACAACACAAGGTCTCCATAATCATAGAGCTTACATTCTACTAGAATCTTCTGTAAGTTCCATTTCGGGTTTCTTTAAATTAGAGTGAGAACTTAAAGACACAAGGCAATCTGAGTACAGACTTATCCTAAGATGTTTATGATTTTTTTCCCAGCCTTTTCCACATGTCGTTCCCATACCACTTCAACAGCAATTTTGTGTCTGTGACTTGTCCTTGTCAAGCCTTTCCAAAGTATGCAGTGTCATTTGTCACAGGAACAAAACCTTTTTGCACTCACATTTCATTGGTTTTCATAATAATTAAATTATGTAATCAGAGTTTCAAGAACAACAGGCAGAAATGGGTTCGGGAACAGATAGCACTGACCCTGATGAGCACGCAGCTCAATTTGTGGCACCAGAAGTCCCTGAGAGGACCTCTACTACCTGAGTATCTGGAACGCCGTGGACACTTGTGGGCTTATAGAGGGAACAGCATCCATTAACCTGGTGACTTGTCAGGTGGAGGTCAGTTTTAAGAGCTTCTGCCACACTGATTCACTATCTTCCCCAGACCGTATGCATATTGAACTTTGAGAATAGCTTATGCCACGCTTTTATTGAAGGGCTCAAGTACTTATTCCAAAGCTTTACAAAGGTGGGGGAGACCAGGATTTGTACTTTTGTTTAGCTAGGTTTTGTTTTGTGTTTTTGTTTTTTAATAAAATTTCTAAAGGGGAAAATATGCCTCTGTGTTGCCTTTTGTGTGATATCTCATGATATGTGAAATGTTCTTTTCTCCACAATCCTCCCTTATGTATCTCCCCAGTCAGGAGCCCCAGCCCCTTCCTCAGATACCACTTCTTCCCTCAGGATAATGCAGCCCCAGTGCCAGTCTTTTCTTGTGCCTTACAGGTCCTGTCTCCCAGGCACCAAGTGAGTATCACTGCATTTTCCCTTTGCTCAGGCTTCTGCAGGCTCTGTAGGGGGGAAGAGGTGAACTCTGGTACATGATTGGTACCAGAGGAGGGTAAGAGAGTAGAAGCAGGGGAAGACTAACTTCTTTCCATCTGGAGGCAAATGTAAATCACCACCCCCAAAATGCAGATTTCTTCAGAAAATCACCCAGTCTGGTCTTCTTTATTTTTCATAAGAAATTTATATTTATTTTATTATTATGGCTTGGCCCTGATTTTCCTGGCCCGGATTTCATGAAAATGAGGGCCCCCTTTAATGGATTTTATAATGTATAATGTGTAAAAGATAGCCATTAAAAAAAAAAAGAGTGCCCCCTTTACTGAAAATGCCCCTTCCAGGATCATTCAGGACATGTGGTACTGTGTTCAAATAGCATAACTCTGATGTGCAAGTTTCTCCACATGAGTAGAGGTGGTGTATTCAGTCCATCCACTATAATAGAACACCTGCTCTATGGGAGAGCCAGTTGCCCTCCCGTTTGTAAAGGGATAGGAAGAGAGTATGTGCCCATACGTATATACTGACAACAGCACACCAGAAAGAGCAAGCCATATCAGAAGCAAACAGGCAATAATACTGATAAGTCAATGATAAAGATTGTTCAGTGTCCCACAGTGCTCCTAAATTGACAGTGAGATGATAGAGATTATTTGATCCAACTTGTTTATGTGGCAAATACAGAGACACTTGAGTGAAATGACTTGCAGTAGACAGAGCTAGCCTGAGGCAAAGCTGGGGTGAGAATTCACTGACCTTTAAGTCATTTGTTGCATCTCCTATACCTGCTGTTCTCACAGTGTGGTCCCTAGACCTCTGAGGAATCCCTGTGACACTTCCTAGGTGTTCATGAAGTTAAAACTGTCTTCATAATAATATTACAACATTTGTTGCCCTTTTCACCTTATTGACATTTGCACTGAAGGTGCAAAAGCAATGGTGGGTAAAATTCCTACCATCTGAGCATGAATCAAGCAGACATCAAGTTGTAGTAGTCATCATTGCCACGCACCTGCAGTGAAAACAAATGCCAGTTTCATTTAAGAATGTCCTTGATGAAGCAGTAAAAATGATTAATCTTATTAAATATTGACACTCTTCAAAACATTCTGTGTAATAAAAGTTGGCAGTATACAAAAAGTACTTTTATTGCATTCCAAAGTGTGATGGTTATCTCTAGGGAAAGCACTTAGGCAATGGAACTGTGAGTTTGTGAGTAGAAATAGCCATTTTTTTTCATGGAACATCTTTTCTTTCTTTCTTTCTTTTTTTTTTTTTTCTTGCTTGAAAAACTAAAAGACAAAGAATGCCTTTTCAGCCCGGGGATTTTGCAGATATTTTCGCAATGGAACTGTGAGTTTGTGAGTAGAAATAGCCATTTTTTTTCATGGAACATCTTTTCTTTCTTTCTTTCTTTTTTTTTTTTTTCCTTGCTTGAAAGACTAAATGACAAAGAATGCCTTTTCAGCCTGGGTATTTGGCAGATATTTTCTCAAAATGAACAAAGGGGGCCTGTCACTTCAAGGAAAACAAGTGATGGTATTTATTGCCAATGATAAAATTTGAGCTTACAAGCAAAAATTAGAATTTTGGAAAACTTGTATTCACCACTGTGGAGCTTGACAGCTTCCCCAAACTTAAGGATTTTTCCAAAGAGATCAATGGTGATACTTATGAATGTGATTCTTTGATATTATATGATGAAATGAGTCAACATTTAGAACATCTCCATAACTCAGTGAAGCAATATTTTACAGTGACCTATGCATGGTATTACAAAACCGTAGGTGGGTAAAAGATTCGTTCAAGGCACACAATAAACCAAATGGATTTTAATGTAACAGAACACTAGAAGTTCATTGATATGCTTTCAGATTCCACATTGCAACTAATCTTTGAGAAACTTGTTACGTTTTGGTGCAGTATCAAAAGAGAATATCCACAATTATCTAAAAAGACTATTGAATACTCTGTTTTTCCAGCTACATAGCTGTGTAAAGCCAGATTTTCTTCACATACTTCAACCAAAACAACATATTGCAACACTGTCTATTAATCCAGACCTTTAAAAAATTTGCAAAAATGTAAAACAATGTCACTTTTCTAATTTTCTTTGTTTTGAAAGTTTTTTTAAATGAAAATATGTAATTTATATTAACATGTAATGGGGTTATTGTTATTTTAAGTTAATTAATAAAGATTTTAGATTTTCTACCAATAGATATAACCTACATAAAATTTAAGAGTAAAAGGGTCCTGAGACTAAAAGGTTTGAGAGCCACTACATTTCACCATGCTGCCTTCCAGAAAGTGGGCTGGAGGATATACTTCCTTCCCCTTTACCCAAATAAATCAATGCTATTGCTGTTTTATTTTTAAATCCAACATGCCCTCTTCCTCCAAAACTGTTAAAAAGTAAACGGCAAAAGTGCTGCAAATACCTGAAACCAAAGGACCCAAAACAATGAGAGAAGGCAAAAGAGTGAATAAAAGTTTCTCCAAAGCCTGAAAGGCTGACCAAGCACCACCTCCCCTCTGGCAGCCTGGCAGGAGTTGCCTATTTCTTTTTTTTTTTTTTTTTTTAAATTAATTAATTTCTTTATTTTTGGCTTCATTGTGTCTTCATTGCTGCGTGCTGGCTTTCTCTAGATGTGGCAAGTGGGGGCTGGTGTTCATTGCGGAGCACCGGGTTCTCTAAACGGCAAAAGTGCTGCAAATACCTGAAACCAAAGGACCCAAAACAATGAGAGAAGGCAAAAGAGTGAATAAAAGTTTCTCCAAAGCCTGAAAGGCTGACCAAGCACCACCTCCCCTCTGGCAGCCTGGCAGGAGTTGCCTATTTCTTTTTTTTTTTTTTTTTAATTAATTAATTTCTTTATTTTTGGCTGCATTGTGTCTTCATTGCTGCATGCGGGCTTTCTCTAGATGTGGCAAGTGGGGGCTGCTGTTCATTGCGGAGCACCGGCTTCTCATTGCGGTGGCTTCTCTTCTTGCGGAGAATGGCCTCTAGGCCTGCGGGCTTTAGTAGTTGTGGCTCGTGGGCTCTAGAGCACAGGCTCAGTAGTTGTAGCGCACGGCTTAGTTGCTCCGCGGCATGTGAGATCTTCCCGGACCAGGGCTCGGATCCATGTCCCCTGCATTGGCAGGCGGATTCTTAACCACTGTGCCGCCAGGGAAGCCCCGCCTATTTCTTTTTGCTTCATTGGACTAATCTTACATCCATCCACCCTCTCCCACCCTTTAGTAGTTGTGGCTCGTGGGCTCTAGAGCACAGGCTCAGTAGTTGTAGCGCACGGCTTAGTTGCTCCGCGGCATGTGGGATCTTCCCGGACCAGGGCTCGGATCCATGTCCCCTGCATTGGCAGGCGGATTTTAACCACTGTGCCGCCAGGGAAGCCCCACCTATTTCTTTTTGCTTCATTGGACTAATCTTACATCCATCCACCCTCTCCCACCCCTTAAGTCTCAGCCCTGTCCTGGAACGCTGCTGTTCTCTGGGGCCTTAAAACGTAAATGGCCTTATTAAAGCTTTGGGCTGACACTCACCCCCAGGCCCCTCCTTTCTTGTGCCCCCTCTGGGATGACAGTGCAGGGAAGGGTTCTCTCAGATCGAGCCTCCACCAGCTCGCTGTCTTCAGGCTCAGGGCTGAGATGAAAAGGGAAGGGCTCTGTTTGTGGACTGAAAAGGAAATGTAAATCTCTCACAGGCCATGTGCCAGAGCTGCCAGAAGACCATTTTCATGTTAGTAAACAGGGCCACCGGGGCCATCCTTCTCTCCTTTAATAACCTGTGGGACACCTATTGATTGCACATGCTGGTCCGTCATAAATTAGAACAGGGATGGCTTCCGGTTGCTCAGGAGCTGTGTGGATGGAGAGATTGCTCACTAATACTTCATGCTCATAGAGCACAGTGCATCGCACCACAAAAACAGGTGCTGAGAACACACGGGAATCAACTCCAGTGGCTGCGGAGGCTTAGGGGCATGCTGCAGACCTTAATTAGGCGGTTTCTTGTGCTCCTACTGGAGACCTACAGACACACTGATTGCATGCCTCCTGCTACAGCATGCTCTTCAAATGGGAGGGAGCACCAAAATCTGGTGGGTGGGAGACAAGCCTGCTCCCATCTCTACCTCCTCACCAGTATGGGAGCCAGCAAGTAGGAAGGAATGTTCGTGTCTTGTGCTGTGGTGAAAAGAGCACTGAGTTAGGAACCAGAAGACACTTTCTAAACTCCTGTTTCAACCATTTACAGCTACGTGATCTTGGGCAAGTCCCTTAATCTCTCTGAATCTCAACATCTCATCTGGAAAGTGGAGAAAGTAATAATACCTAAGAAAATAAGCCTGCCTGATGTGCTCTCAGTAAATGAGTATACATTGCTAACACTGAATTCGAATCAGTTAAAGGACATGGCGACGACAGGTATAGGATTGAAACGATTTCTTTCTCCCACCTCCAAAACCTGGCATCAGGAACTTTCCATCATTATCCTTAGCCAACACCTTGCTCTTAAGTAAGAAGTGAGGCCATGGAACTCACAGCTTGATAAATTGGAAATGTTTCTCTCATCCTTCTGTCTTCCTGTACCCCTCCTGATTTGGCTTCCAGGTTTAAAATTCACTTCACAGGGACCTCTCTAAAGTGGATAGCAAACACAGAAAAACGTGCCAGCATAGCTCACCATTCTACTGAAAAACTTGACACCCACATGCCTATTCTTGGCAGAACCTTCAGAGTTTCCCTGACTTTAAGGCTCTGGGTAATTGTGTCCACTTAACGCTTTTCCAAAATGAGTAGCACTCTCCCTGCAGTTCTACCATGGTCCCTTTTGCCATTGCTAATTAAAATGGACCAGAAGGACAGTGTGTATAACCGTATTTTCCTACCCCTTCCCCTGGTCCCGGAAATGAAATCTGCTGCTCTGGGACAAAGTGTGTAGTGGGTTGGATGGTACCCAACGCCGCCCCCGCCCCCTGCCCCCACCAAATATGTCCACATCTTGGAACCTATGAATGTGACCTTACTTGAAAAAAGTGTCTGTGTACATGTAATTAAATGAAGGATCTTGAGATGAGATCATCCTGGATTACCTGGGTGGGCCCTAAATCTCTGGTGCAAAGTGTCCTTATGAGAGACAAGAGGAGAAGATACAGACATGGAGGAGAAGTCTATGTGAAGATGGAAGCAGTGTGATGTGGCCACGAGCCAAGGGATTCTCAGGCCACTAGAAGCTGAGAGAGGCAAGAAAGTATTATCCACTAGAGCCTTTGGAGGGCGTGTGGCATAGCCGACACTTTGATTTCAGACTTTTGGCCTCCAGAACTGTGAGAGAATAAATTCTGTTGTTTTAAGCCACCTAGTTTTGTTACAGAAGCTCCAGGAAGCTACTACAAGTGTGCTCCCTGGGGATGGACCCCAGCTCAGGTTCTTCAACAGGAGATGTTTCCTCCCCATATGAGAAGATCTGTCTGAGGACAGCCTCAGATGGCCCGGTCAGCAGCCAGCTCTCAGAAAGTCCAAACCCCCATCTGGGGCTGTGGCTAAGCATCTGCATGAGAGAAAGCATCCTGGGGTATTTTCAGCAACCATTGGTGGGCAAGGCATAGGGGAAATGGCCTGAATTTTGGAAATAGACCTTCGTTTAAAACTCAACTTCAGGGCTTCCCTGGTGGCGCAGTGGTTGGGGGTCCGCCTGCCGATGCAGGGGACG
>NC_041224.1:146379404-146394805 GCF_002837175.3 Physeter macrocephalus
GCCATGGCCGCTGAGCCTGCGCGTCCGGAGCCTGTGCTCTGCAACGGGAGCGGCCACCGCGTTGAGAGGCCCATGTACCGAAAACAAACAAACAAACAAACAAACAAAAAAACAACTCAACTTCACTATTGGCTCTGTGCCTCTAGACAAACTACTTGCCCTCTTTGTGCTTCAAGTTCTTCATGTATAAAATGAGGAAAATAATGCCTACCTTGTAGGCAGGAATGGATCCAGGATGTGAGGCATGCATAAGTTTAGGGACCCTTTCAAAAAAAAAGAATCCAAAGTTTCAATTAGGAGTGGGGCCTTGAAAGGGCCTTGTGTTAGTGAGGGGCCCTGAGGCTTAAACTAAGCCTGCCTCTGCTCACAGGGTGTTCTGAGGATTATAGAAAAAAACATGGAGGCCTACGCAGTGCCTGGCTTCTAGTGGGTGCTGTGTGAGAGGTAAAGCTGTCTGGATAAAGACTTGAACACTAAGTGTATCCTGAAAGGTACATAGATATGTTTGCAATGCGTAGAAGAGTGTCTGGTAGGATACATTCCGTGGCAGGTTGCTAGTTGTTGCATTGGTAGCCATTTTCCCTTTCTTTTCCATAACAGAAAACTGACTTTTGTGGGGGATGGCCATGTGCTCAGCTAAAGCCTAGCTTCCCAAGTATCTCTTGCAGCAAGGTATATTTATGAGACTAAGTTCCGGCCAAAGAAGTCTAAGCAAAGAGGTGTAAGAGACTTCTATAAAATCTTCTTATGGGAGAGTGTCATGAGTTGAATTGTGGACCCTTGCAAATTCATATGCTGAAATCTTAATCCCCAGTATCTCAGAATATGACCTTATTTGGAAATAGGGTCCTTGCAGATATAATTAATTGAGATGAGTTCACTAGGGTGGGTTGTGATTCAATATGAATGGTGTCCTTATAAAAATGGAAAATTTTAACACAGACACACACACATTGGGAGAATGCCATGTGAAGATCAAGGCAGAGAATGCAGTGATGCTTCCAAAGGCCAGGAACAACAAAGATTGCCAGCAAATTACCAGAAGAAAGGGGAGAAGCATGTAATAGGTTTTTTCTTATAGCTCTCAGAAGGAACCAACCCTGCTGACACCTTGATTTCGGACTTTTAGCTTCCAGAGCTGTGAGTTAATAAATAGATTTCTGTGGTGTAAGCCACTCAGTTTGTGGTACTTTGTTACAGCAGCCCTAGCAAACTCATACAGAGAGATATTCCCTTCTTCACCACTTTTCCATTCTGCTGCCTGGAATGCAGATAAGAGGGCAGAGCCTCCGTTAGTCATCTTGGCCTTGAGAATGAGAACCACAAGGATCACAGATGGTAGATCAGAGAGCTAGCAGCCTGGGACCCTAAAAACTTCATGGAGCTACCAGACTAGCCCTGGACTGCCTACCTTTGGGCTCATTTTCCTGAAAAATGAATAAACCTGAAATTTTGTTGTTATTGTTTTGTTTGTTTTTTGAACCATAGCTGAGCATAATCTTAACTTATACACACAATTTTGGTAAATTAGTTACTCTTTGGAGAGAGAACTAGGATTAGGTATCAGTGGTAGGGAAATTTTAGCTTTATCTGTAATGTCTTAATTTTATATCAAGAATATATTCATGTATTCTTTTGTAATTAAAAATAAATTTATAATAAATTATAAGGAAAAAAAGAGGGATGAGAACCTATAGATAAAAGAGACCAAGAAATACACCAACCAATTGCAATGTGTGACCGTTATTTGGATCTTGATTCAAACAAAAAAATTTTTAAAAATTATTTTAGATAATTGAGGGAATTTTAATATTAATTGGATATTTGATATTAAGGACTTACTGTTAATTTTTCTGTATGCTAATAATATTGTAGTTATGTATTAAAAAGGTCCTTATCTTTTAGACTCTAAAACAGCGTGGCTGAGCTTCAGCGCCATTGTTATTTTGAGCCAGACAGTTCTTTGTGGTGGGGTGTTCTCTTGTATGTTGTAGGATGTTTGCCAGCATCTTTGGATTTTACCCACTAAATGCCAGTAGCACCCCCCCACAAGCTGTGACAATCAGTAATTGTCTCCACACATGGCCAGATGTCCCCGGGGTGGGGTGAGTGGCAAATGGCACCGGGTTGAGAACTACTACCATAAAATTGAGAGATATTTACTGAAATATTTATGGGTGAGGTGATTGGATGTTTGGGTTTTGCTTCCAGATAATCCAGGTGATGGTGTGGGTAAAGTGTTCCACAGTAAAAAGTTTAAAATATATTTTAAAAAAGTGAGTCCATTTAGACTTCTCTTTCTATCAAGTGGTGGACTCAATATTTTAAAATATTTTCTTACAATAAAATCTGAATATATCGGATTTAATATGGTAAATATTTACCTTCCTTCGTCACAGATTTTTGTCTCATGTCTCCTACATGACCATTAAAATCCAAGGCTCTGGGTTCCAGATCTGACTGTGGGCAGGGGGCCCTCCCTCCCCAGCGCTCTCTCCCACATGCTAGCTCAGCTCCACCCTGCTGCTTTTTTACCCAGGGGCTCCTCTTGGGCCTGCTTCTCTTACCCGGTGACCTAACTCCTGAGGCTTGCCTCCCAGCTCTGCGCTGTGGACCTCCTCCCTTAGTCCTTCAGCTCTAGCCCAGAGCGGGTGTGTTTAGAGCCAGATTAATTAGGGCCTTGCTGCCTTGCCCATCCCTCAGAGTGTCCAGCCCATTAGCTTCTGGCTGACTGTTTGCAGAAACCTTGTGCCCTGACAGCACCAGGCCAGCACACTCCCTTTATACACTCACCACACCTACACCCGTATTCTGCACCTGCTGCTTCGCTTGGCCACCTGCTCAGGATGCTCTAGGCCTCCTTGGTGCTCCCCTGGTGCCTCTGCTGAGACCGACTTTCAGGCCCACCCAGTCCTCTCAAGGCCCTGAGCTTTCTGGGGTTTAGGCAGGTCCCCCTCATGACGTCGGCTAGGAGTTATCACCCGAGTCCACCAGGGGTCTGTTGGAATGTAGGTAGGAGCAGGGGCCTCTGAGCTGGAGGCCACCGGGGGTTGAAAGTTCTCTGCCGAGGGGCTATGCAGTTGGCCCTCTGGGGCTTTGGTGGAGCTGCAGGCTCAGCTCCCCACCCGAGGTCGGAGGGGCAGTAGGTTCTGTTTGCGAGGTGCCCAGGAGCCTGTCCGTGGCTGAGACACCTCCCTCAGCCCGAGGCAGGTGGAGACAGCTGAGGCACCAAGTAAACTGGGACTTCAGACAATCTTCAGACAGAGCAGGGTGCAGCGTGGAGTACGATGGGCCTGGCTCTTTTTACAGACACTGTTCCAACCACAACTGACAGCTTTCAGACGTGGGCGGTGTCTATCTGGTGGAAGGATCTTCGAGGTGAGAGCGTGGCAGGGGGCCTGAGCACCACCACTTCCTCTGCCTTTCTGAGTGTACTGTTGTCAAGCTACTAATCCCGGTTCTGCTCCAGTTTTGTGCCCCTTAAAGGAGTAGAATGAGGTAAAATCTGGCCACCTACTTGCCTGGGAGGCAGTCATGGCCGCTGGTGAGTTTCCAGTGCTTTGAGAGCTGCGGGTGGCTTTACGTGAGGAGTCATTTCCCTCCCCTTCATAGAAACCAGATGACGTGTGGGTTTACAACAGGGCTTGGGATTGGAGAGGCCTGGGTTCAAATCCCGGGTCCTCTATTTATTAGTTGTGTGAAATAGGAGGCGAGGCGCTCAACATTTCTGTGCCTCACCTTCCCCATATGTGAAATGAGGATAATCCTGCCTGCTTCATGGGTTGTTGTCTATTAAATGAATTTATATATATATATATACTTATATATATTATGTACACATATAACGCAAAGGCAGGACAGGAAGGAGTAATGTGACCTTTCATGTCAGAGAGGTGGGGGATTGTTCTCAGTCTACACAAGTGGTTCTTCCTTTCTACAGTCTCAGTAGACACCTACTTATGATATTTGAGGGGTCAATAATACTGCCTGTGCCCATTACCATAGCTTTCTCTAACAACAGCTACAGTTTATTGCGAGCCTGATCATGTATAGATAGAGACCCTATTCATCCTTGGCCCTTTTGTCAAGCAAGTGAAGTAGACCCAGCAGGAAGACTGCTGACTGGCAGGGTGGGGCAGGGGAGAGCCATTTAAGATGCTGGAGGAAGAGCATTATTGAAGTAATCAAATATAGGCACAATAGGACTACTGTTATTTGAGGGTGGAGGCCTACTGATTACTCAGAGGTGTTTGAGGTTAGGGCTCACCAGCAGCAGAGCTCCTAGCCTTTGTTTGTGGAAACTTGTTTTTGAGTACACACCATTCCCTCCCCCTTCCTCAGTACCAAAGGGTCCTTTGGGAACCACCTGTCTTCCACTCTGCTTCTAGGGCAGGTATATGACCCAGACTTGGCCAACCACAGTCACAGTGATTGGTTGAGGAGTAAGTCCTTTGGCCAGGGAGGGTCAATGAGAGTCAGCAGTGGGACTTTGGCTGAAAGAGGCACTCTTTTTCCACTGGAGTTGCTAAGCTGAGAAGACGTGAGCCAAAGCCAGTGGTGGCCACCTTTGCCACTGCATGGGCAGAGTCTACCTGAGAATAAAGACAGCAGAGGGAGAGGGCAGATCCAAGAGACAGAGTCACGTAGAATTCTTGTTGCCCTTGCTGAGCACCTGAAACTAGCCATTCCTGAAGCTGTCAAGTTTTAGATTACATGAGCTAACATATTGCCTTTGAAAAGATCAGCTTGAACTAGGTTTTTGTTAATGGCAACCAAAGGGGTTCTGACTAATTCATCTTTCTATTTACTTTTATTTTGATGAAAAATTTGCAATTTTTACATTGTGGCATAAAAAGAGAACTCTGACATGTTTGACAACATACTTTTGACAGTTCTATCTATTTCTGACAAGGACATGCTGGGAAGTTGTGGGAACACATCCCCTGTGTCCGTCCCCCTCGTTTCTGAGTACACTTTTATTCAGAGCTACATAAATGTATGCTAATGATCTTACCACGATGACAATCAGATCTGCGCTCCAAGAAGATTATAGCAGTCATGAGTAAGATTAGAGTAGAGAGAGACAGGAAGCAAAAAGTCTACCCAGGAGGCCAATCTCATGATTCAAATGAGAAGTGATAAGGATCTTCATGAGGTGGTAGCCACAGAAATGGAAAGGAGAGAGCCTGCAGAGGTGGGATTGTCATGGGTTTGCAACATGTTAGAGGGTAGAAGAGTCAAAATAAAATGTTTTCATCTACAAGGCCTGACCGCCCTGTTTTGTACTTGACTTATCTCATAGCACTCTTTCTCTTGCCCTGTCTGCCCAGCTACACTAGCCTTTGTGCTCACTGTGCCCTCTGCTCAGGACACTCTTACCCCAGATAGATCTTGGTTCATTTCTTCACTTCCTTCAAGGCCTCCGCGCAGCTGGCAGTACATCAGAAAGGCTTCCCTGAACTCCCCCTCAAGCTGTTTATTTTTACAACCCTATCCTAGCACTCCTTATACCTGCATAATTTTTCTCCATAGTATTCAACCCCTCATTGACTATGTATATATATATTTCTCTTCTGTCTTTCTTGACTAGAATGCAGGCTCCACGAAGGCTTGGTGACTTTTGTTCACTGCCGAGTCCCCGGAACCTAGAACAGAATCTGGCACAAAGTAGGTACTCAACAAATGCGAGTAAAGAAATCTTGAACAACTGGGACAGTGATGTGGCATTGACAAAAACAGAAACACTGGGAGAGGAGTGGGGCCAGGGTTGGTGGAGTGGAGGAGTGAGGTGGTGAGTTAGTTCAGAGCCCATGGGATTTAAGTTTAGATGTGCAAACAGCACTATCAGGCTGGTGGCCCAAGTGCTGATCGGTCTGGCACTCTGGGAATTAAGCATTAAAGGCTGGTGGAAGCTCTGGCATCAGTGAAATTCCTCAGGAGACCATGGAGAGAGAGACCAGACATGGGTTCAGAGCCCTAGGGAGAGCCTACGGTGACCAACTAGTCCTAGGGTGTCCAGCACTTTCCTGGGTTAAAAACTGGAAATCTAGCTTGGGAACCCCCTGAGTGTCAGGCAAACTGAGGAGGGCCTAGGAAGGCCCTTCCACTGAGGCAGAAGGAGGGGAAGGACTGGTTGGAAAAGGCAGAGGAAAAGCAGCCTGGAGCTTCCTCACAGAACACAAGGAAGGGGAGGGCTCTGATAAGGACATGTCTCCCCTCCTTTCTCTCCTCCCCCAAGACCAGTTTGGTTCTAACTTTCTGAACCCAGGAAGGCTGAGTTACCTCTGAGCTTCCCCCGACCCCACCTCCCAGCAGCAGATGATGGCTTCCTGGGAAGCCTGGCAGTTGGTTTAGTTCCAGGGCCAGGCCCCAGACCAACTGGAGCAAGAGTGAAGCTTTAAATTCTGGTGTCTGGGATCTTAAGTGATACCCTGGGTAAGGGGGTCTCAGTCAGTAATCATTTTCTGCTTGTCCCAAAGTAGAGTTTAAGAGGGTAAACAGCTCTGCATTTGCCTAGCCACTGGGGCTAAAGAAACAGGAAGCTGCCTCTTCTCTTGTAAACAACACCAGCCAAGATTAGCAGCACTTGTAAGGTGCTAGCTCTTAGCAATGGGCACTGAGCTGAACCCAAGACTAACTTCCAAGTGAGGGAAATGATTGCTGGGTAGATAGAAATTCAAAAAAGTCCTAAGGGACATTTTCAAACCTCTTTCTGAACTTGGTAGTTCTTGGAATAAGTCCTGAACTAAGTATTTGGGATCTTGGTTATTCTAAAGAGTAGATGAGACAATAAATTATAAAGTACCTCAAGCTGTGTAATTTAATTCCATAATTAAAAGTGTATAGTTATTTTAAATAATTACACAAATACAAGGTGTTATCACTAGGTCTCATTGGAAATAAAAGAACTGTCAATATGTGATCTGTAGAAAACATGGCCCCTGTCCTCAGAGAATGCTATGGCTTACCTATAGAGTCAGGACATATTCCAAGCTCATGATAAGAACTTAACTATATTTACTAACCGATATTTAAGGAAGTAGAAATAAATGTTGTGTCAACTCCCTGACTCTCTCACCCCTTCCCAGCTCCCTACAACATACGCATCCACCTTCCCAATGAGCATGGAGAAAAGGCCAGAGTGCGGCCGTATATCCAGCCATCTTTCTTTACCCACAGACCTGTTCTGGGAAGAAAGGGTCAGGAATGTGGCAAGCGTGAGTTTAAATACATTGCCTAGAAATTTAATTCAGTAAGTGTTTACAGGCCGTCTTCTTGAAGCCTAATGCTGCATTGGGCCCTTTGGGGAGCTAAAAGAAGGTCCCTGCCCTTAATCTCACTGGAGTGAAAAACTCCAAAAAAGTCCCCCAAATGAGGTCCCGTGTTATTAAGTGCCAATGTTAGTTGTAAGTGTGAAAAAATTCTAGCAAAGGGAAACATTAATATTTTAAGCAGACTTTATATTTCATGGAGGCTAGGCCATGAACTGGACAGCCTGTCAAGAGAGAAGGAAACTTGATGAGTCAGGGTATAGTAAAATGAATAAGTATGGCAGTTGGAGAAACAGTGACAAGACTTTCTGCTGAGATCTAGCTTGAGAAGAAAGGGGGAAATGCTTCATCATTCCTTTAAAAATATGGATAGCTTTCAGTAGTATAAAAAAGAAACCATGGCTCTTAAGAAGTTAAAGGGCTTAAATGAAGACACCTCCATACCCTAGGACTTGAGCAGATAACCTGGCACTTAGGCATTTAAAACCCCAGGTCTTTCTGGAATATGAAAGCCCACTGTGCTGGGAAGAAGCACTAGCAGCTGGTCGATATAGCTTTATAAATTCATCAGGATAGGAGAGGTTATGCTATGGTAACAGTGAACCTCTAAATCTCAGTGTCTTGATACAATAAACATTTATTTCTTGCTCATGTTACATGTCCAATATAGATAACAGTGGGGTGGGGTGAGCTCTATTCCATACAATCTCCCAGGGACCCAGGCTGATGGAGATTCACCATCTTGGAATGTTACCATCTTATCATATGGCTTCCAGGGTTGCTGTAGCAGGGGAAAGAAATCTGCAGTATCACGCAAGATGTTTAAACGACCCAAGTCTGTAGGTGGCTTATATCACTTCTACCAACACGCGGTTGGTGAAAACCCAACCATAAGCGAAAGGAACAATGGGATGTATCAACTTCCTTTGTGCCCTGAAAGAGGAAAAGTGAAATAGGATTTAGTAAACACACTGCGTTATATTCATCATGACCGATGATGTAAAGAATCTTACTCTATTGATAATAGCTAACACATATTTTGCTAATCCTTATAATAATCCTGTGAGGTAGCTTTTATTGTTATCTCCATTTTAAAGATGAGGGAAGTGAAGGAGAGAGGAGTTAAATCACTTACTCAGGATCCCACAGCCAGTAGGTTAGCACAATAGAGTTTCAAACTCAAGTGGTTTTTCTCCAGAGTTCACACTCTTAACCATTATGCTATACTACCTTTGTCATTGATTTAGTTAAATTGGGAGTCAAACCATGGCCCCATGTACTCTGAACCTCTCACACTGGGGTATCGAAAGCTTCTAGCAATGGTGCTAAGCTTGACTTTCACCAGGCCCCCTTGCCAGTATTGCCATAGCATCAGTAGTATAAATATATTCACAATGCTCTTGACCTGCCTATCTTGGCATTCTATCTGTTCTAAGGGATGTGGCTGAGAACTTAATTGTGTATAAACTGTATGGGTAGATGCTGTTTCTAAATGCAACACATTCTTGCATAGGCATCAGCAATTGTCAAAAGCATTGTGTCCTCTATTTCTGTCCTTGGGTGAGGCATTCTTGTTCCCCTGTTCTTAGCTGCTCTCCGGCATAAGTTCTTTTCATTCTTTGTAGAACAGAGGTTAAGTGAACTATGTATTTCTTCTAAATCAATGTAATGGAGCAGCTTATGTACAGCCAAGTGGTGGGGGAGACACTGGCAACTGGCCCTGAGCATGGCTGAGTCATGGTGTACTAGGAATCCAAGTTATCTCAAGCCTCAGACTTATTCAGGTTTGCTTATGTAACCCACGTGTCCAAGGTTAGACCAGCCTGGAAGCAACATTAGGGCTATAATTTCAATTACGTCCACATTTTAAACCTAATATGAGCTGGAATTTTGTTTATTTTGTTCACTGCCATATGGTGAGCATCTAGAGCAGTACCTGGCGTATAATAGACATGCAATAAATGTTTGTTGAGTGAATTTGTTGACTAAATTCTGATCCTCTTTGGAGACACTGGTGTACTGGGAGAGTACTGACTTTAGAATCAAATAGACTTGGGTTCAAATCTTACAAGCTATGTGACCCCTTGTAAGTTATTTTTTCTCCCTAACTTCATCCTTCCTCATCGATAAATGAGGCTAACATTACCTACCTCTTAGATAGCTATGAGAATTAAATGTGTTAATTCATGTCAAATACTCAATACACTGTAGCTAGGTATGGCTTCTGTCCTTACCAGAAAAATTCCTGGAAATCCAGCTGTTCCTCAACATTCCCCTCAAACATTTCTGAGTCTTCAGGGATACCTTAGGTACATTCATAAGTCTTCTTGGCTACAAAATCTCACTCTTCTCTTGGGTTCCCCATCAGCTTCCTCCTCCTCTGCTCTGGTTTCTTTTGGTCTTGTCTGATGCTGAGTTCTCCACTGCCATTTTGCAGTGCCCCCCATGTAGGGTGCTAATATCTGAGCTGATGCACTGCCTCCTACTGGAAGCCAATGATGTCAACACTGAGTCAACAGCACTGAGGCCACTGCTGCTGCTGCCACCCCCTGAAGCTTTCACCGAAGGCACCGGCATTGCCCATTAAAGTCACCGTGTGCTTCTCTGCTAGGCCACCTCACTGGGCTGTTGCTTCCAAGGACAAGAATCCCCCTGCTGAAGCAGGAAGCATTCTTAGGCTGTTCCTATTACCCTGGTCCCAAATGGCTCTGCAGATTGAGGAGTATTCCTGATCCACACTCCTTTCCACATGTCCCCAATGTGTTGTTTGTGTACCCTAATATCTCACAGAAATTTTCTGTGACTGTGCCTACCTCAGTTCTCCACCGCCCCAGGCCCATCCTAGGACTTAGTCACATCCATAGCCTGCTGGGTGGGGAACAATCTGAGCGGCATATACCAGCTGTTACTCAAAACCAGTCCTTCCCCCACAAGTCATCTGTGGCAGCTCGTGTCTACCAGTTTCTTTCTCACTTAGAAAGAGTCCTTCCTTGGTGGTTCCTGGGTCCCTCATACAAATAGGTTCCTGACAGGTCTCCCCACTGGCTCTCTAGACCAGCCCTGACATGTCTGAGCCCCAGAATAAATATGGCTGTCTCCAGCCCAGATCCTCGCCACTTTTAAAAGGGGAAAAATAGACAGTAAAGATTAAAACATAACTTTCTTGGGACTATCAGAGTCCCAAGAGATTTCAAAATAAGAACTTCTTGGATAAACATTAGAAAAACAAAGGGGGCCCTGATTGAGATTTCAAAATAAGGACTTCTTGGATAAACATTAGAAAAACAAAGGGGGCACTGATTGAGATGATTTGATAAAAAGTCCTAACCTTTAACAGATTGGCGAAATTGCACCAAAATCAGTGACAGGGAAGTTACCTGCGCATCTGGTGTCAGTGATCTGCAAAAGCTGATGGAGCTGGGAAACTCAGAAGAACTAGAGGAGGTACCCTTTGGGGATGTTTGACGAAACAAGGGCTATCAGAGTGCTAGGGGCTGTGCTAGGAGCTTTTCATACACTATCTCTAATCTTCAACCCTGTGTTATTGGAAAAAACCACCCGTCCACATCCACTCCCTCCCGTGCTCACTAGACAAGGCCTGGGAGGAAAAGAGCCTTGCCTCTCAGAGTGAGTGTAATCTGGGGCCCTCAAAAAGTACAGTGGGTAACTTTAAAGCTTTGACAGAGTCCTTGGACATGTTAAGGGAAAGCAGCATTTGCAAGTTGGGACTGGAGAGAGATGAATTGCTCGCATAAGATCATAGGAAGAATCTGGTTTTCCTCTTGAGGATGGCAGCAGAGATGAAAACAGGCAGAAGAGAAAGAAGAGGAGGTCTGAGAGCCGTGGAAAACGCCTGAGGAATGAGAGACCGAGAGAGATGATATTCACTTTTTGGTATGCTTGGCTGGCTGTAAATCCCTCTGTGCACCATGAAAAGGCCTTAGATGAGTGAGTTTTCATTGAAATTAAGGAAAAAGCTGAGCTCCACACCTAGATTGACATGGCACAGTTCCAAAGCAGTGTGTGGGGATGATGAGACACTATTCCAGAATTCAGATAACCTTGGGGAAGCAGGAGCTCACAGAGAGACCATTCACATCCCCAGCAAGTTTTCCCAGGGAGCACATGGGACACTGTACCTGTGTGATGGGTGTCTGAGCACACCTTAGCTAAAAATTAAGGGCCAGGAAGACCCTCTGACTGACCTCTGCTTATTTACACCTGTAGCCACATGGTTTGTATGATTTTGGAATTGTCATTTTGCATTCCATTTATAAGCATTTCCAATGTCATTAAAATCTCTTTGGAGACATATTTTAAAGTTTTTTGCACAATATGGGTGTATCTTAATTTTCTTAACTCTATAAAATTGAGCATTCTGGCTGTTGCCAGCCTTGTTTTTTGTTTGTAAATAATTTTTTACTGAGCAGCAGTTTGTCTGATACCAACCAGGGTTCTTGGCCTTCCCCAATCAAGAGGAATTGACTAGAGGACAGGCAAGGCTTTACTGGGGCTCCTGCAGCTGCAGGAGGGAGTGAAAACAAGTAACAGTTTCCCTGGCTCACTCCTGGAGATGGGGCAAGTGGGTTCCTTATATGGGGTGAGGGTATGGAGGGGTGGCTTAGGTGCTTTGCCCGCCCCTTTGATGGTGTTGAGTGCAGGGGCATACACAGTACCCTGCTTTTGCTCCTGACACCCTATTTTTGCTCCCTGCTCTTCAGAAGTGGCAGTTGGGTTTTTTGGTCTTTTTGTATCTTTTGTCCATAATCTGCCTGCAGTTATTTTTAGTCCCTTGTAGTTTCTTTGTATGTTGTTGTTTGAGGAGATGTTTGTCGAGGTGCAAGCGCTGCAGCAAAGGGTCCCAGGCCCAGCCTGTCTCATAACTGTCCCAAAATGAAGTTAGGTAATCTAGACTAACTAGCAGTCTCAAAGTTAGTCTCTGTTGAGAGCCTGACTATACAGATGAACAATGGCCAGACCATATATGAAAATTGAACTCTGACCCACAGGCTCTGCAACAACCGCCCAGGAAGCCAAATTACAGCCTCTGTAGCCATCAGCCCATAATCTCCAACTTCCCTACATTTTGCCCCTGCATGCAAGTCAGGACCGACCAGAGACAGTCAAATATGCTTTCCAAAACAATCACATAGGGTGTTCTGCTTCCAGGTAGCCTCATGCCAAAAGCCTCCAATCAGAGCCTTGAAGCCTTCCCTGTTTTTCACCATGAGGTTTTCCCACTCCACTACCTGTCTTTGAGTCTCTGCCAAAAGCAAGTGACCGTGGCTGAGTCCATTGCTATAGCAAGCTTGGCAAAAACCATCTCTGCTTGTTCTCATCTGGGTGGTCTTCCTTTATGTCCACACTCCCCTCGAATTAACCTGGTGGACACTGACCCCAAAGGAATGTCACGGGCAAAAATACTGCATCAGAGTTTTTTCCACCATGAGCCATTGGAAAATACCGGCTAGAGAACCCAGAGGCTATTTTCAGCCAGGGGCCTCTCTGTGAGTGGTGTAAACCCCACCCCATGGCTGCCTTAAACCTACCACCCTCCGCAGTACCAGGAAGCTTAGGGCAAGTGTCTCAGGCTCTAGTGAGAGCTGGATATCCTACCATCACCCCACCACCTCCAGTCCCCAGCATCCTGCCACCAAAAGTACCCAGTGTGGAGTTAATGCAGTAAGAAGAGCCCTGCTGTCTACCTTCCTAGCTGTGTGATCAAGGATAAGATGTCTAGAAGGACATCTAAGAGAAGAACACCTCCACACCCCATGCACACCTATCAGACAGAAGGTCCTTGGCCCAGTGTCTTTCTTGGCTACTTGGTGCCTGCGGACACACAGCAGCACCAGAAGGAAGCCGCAGAAAATAAATCAGCTGCTCAGTTCAAATCGCTCCAGTCCATCACATTGCCACGTCGCCAGCCCATGGTGCCGTGCTAATTACCACGACATGCACCAAAATCACTTTTCAAAACATGGTCAAACAAACTACAGCAGGGCTGGCCAGGCATTAAAACACTCAGGGACAATTGTCAAAGCAAAGAATTATGTAACAGTAAATAGGAGTCTGGACTCCAGTTAAGGCATCACCTGGATGACAGCCTGAAGGTTAACCGTTTGTGGGCAGACTGGCTCATCACCACTTCTGCTAAAGAGAGGGCAAAAGGGCATGGGATGGGAGCGACCAGGCATGAGATTCAGTCAGACTGAAACTGGGGTGGTTTTCTCTACTGTTATCCCTGGGCAACCACAACTTCGGGGGCTGTGGGTGACGCTGTCACCTCAGATCATCTAAGGCAGGTGTAGGTGTTTTACATAACTTTCTTAAGCCTCTTGGCCAGTTCTCCCAAATCATTGGGAAACTGACAAATGTTTCCTGACAGCCTACTGTGTGTCTAGCACTGAGGTTCCTTTATGGTTGTCCTTGGAGGACACAGGACAAAAGCCCCACTTTATCTTTTCAGGGCTCCTTCTCTAGGGGTATTATCAGAGCCACTGTAGGTGCTGATATTTTGGGCTCCATGGAGAATTCTGAAGAGCTCCTCGCTAGCCCCACGTTCTGAGAAATGGTGTGGCTAACATTTGAATAGGCTTCTAAAGTCTATTAAACACCATTTACAAAACCCACTTGGTTTAATCTCTGCAAACCTTCCAAGTCGGTATTATCATTATCATTATCCTTCTTCTGAGGCTCAGAGAGTTTAACTAACTTATCCTTGAACACGCAGCTAGGAAGGTAGACAGCAGGGCTCTTCTTAGTGCATTAACTCCACACTGGGTAACTTTGGTGGCAGGGGGCTGGGGAATGGAGGTGGTAGGGTGGTGGTAGGATATCCAGCTCTTACCAGAGCCTGCGGTGCTTGCCTTAAGCTTCCTGGTACTGAGGGAGGGCGGTGAGTTTAAGCAGCCGTGGGGTGGGGTTTACACCACTCACAGGGAGGCCCCTGGCTGAAAATAGCCTCTGGGTTCTCTTCAAGATCCAGAAAGGGAGTGCCTAAGTGAAACAACTCCTCTGCTATTTTAATGGGAAAAGAAAAGCAGGAAATACAAGGAGTTAGCTGGTTGCCAGGATGCCCCTAACACACACTTTAACTGTGGAACTGGTCACTTCCTGGATGTAAAAGAAACGTTTAAGAAAAAAGTGCCCAAGAAGTCTCCCACTCCCAGCCACCAGCCCAGCCAGCTGCAGAGGGGGAAACAAATGAGCTTCTATAGATGGAATCCTTTGTTGGTATAGAGGTTAATTGTGGCTTCTCTTTGCTTGTAACCTGGGGTGTGGAGGCTAACACTTTAATGCTTCTCTTGGGCCGTAATTAGGAGTCCCTGGAGGGATGACCACTGTCAGAACGCCAGAGGGGACCACTTATAAGAAAGGTCATGAATCTGGAGAAATTAAGGGATCAATTCAGCGGGGTAAGGGGCCTGTGGAGCTGGGAGAAAAGGGATGTTTTCCTGCAAAGAGTTTCTCTTCTTATCCTCTTTCCATCCTACAATTAGATAACAAGACCCCGTGCTAATAAATACCCCCTGCCAACCCTCAACCAACCAGGGTAGGAATGCCCAGACTGGCAGGCAGCCTGTGCACAGAGGCCACGGGTACTGGCCGAGTGCAGAGGTGGCCATGGAGGGGCAGGCCTTTTTCTCTGCCCTTCCTGACCCCAGTACCACGACCCTCCACCGTGGTGACTGAGTGCCTCCTGGAGGCTGGGAAGACAGAGGCCCTGCCCATTTGCTCCCCCCTGTCCTTTCCCTCCCCCACTGCCTCGGCACAGCTTCCACCCACCAGTTCCTCACACCTCAAACGGCCTTTCCCACAGGGAGGTGCAGCAGAGACAGCTCGTGCATTTATTTTTATTTTTTATTTTATTTTATTTTATTTTTTTAACATCTTTATTGGAGTATAATTGCTTTACAATGGTGTGTACATTTCTGCTGTATAACAAAGTGAATCAGTTATACATATACATATATCCCCATATCTCTTCCCTCTTGCGTCTCCCTCCCTCCCACCCTCCCTATCCCACCCCTGTGGTGGTCACAAAGCACCGAGCTGATCTCCCTGTGCTATGCGGCTGCTTCCCACTAGCTATCTATTTTACATTTGGTAGTGTATATATGTCCATGC
>NC_041224.1:146395787-146427212 GCF_002837175.3 Physeter macrocephalus
TACTGGCACAAAAACAGAAATATAGATCAATGGAACAGGATAGAAAGCCCAGAGATAAACCCACACACATATGGTCACCTTTTTTTTGATAAAGGAGTCAAGAATATACAGTGGAGAAAAGACAGCCTCTTCAATAAGTGGTTCTGGGAAAACTGGACAGCTACATGTAAAAGAATGAAATTAGAACACTCCCTAACACCATACACAAAAATAAACTCAAAATGGATTAAGGACCTAAATGTAAGGCCAGACACCATCAAACTCTTAGAGGAAGACATAGGCAGAGCACTCTATGACATAAATCACAGCTCGTGCATTTAGATTGATTCTGTGCTTTGTCTCCTGCTGACTAAGTCACTCAGGGTACTAAACTGCCTCCTGGCCTGGGAACAAGAGAGAACAAGGAGCTGGAAGTGGAGAAAGCCATTCTTCTGCCTTTCTTCACAGGTCATGCCCCATGAACAGCAGTGTCATGTTGGTCAGCGACTCTTGCTGTGAAACTGTTGCAGGAAGGGGGACCCCTTCCAGGGCCCAAGAATGGGCTCTTGTCTAACACGTGGAAATGAATTGTCCGAGGAGACACACATGCTCACAGAGCAAGAGCTTTATTGGGAAGGGACGCCTGGGTGGAGAGCAGGAGGGTAAGGGAACCCAGGAGAACTGCTCTGCCATGTGGCTCACAGTCTCAGGTTTTATAGTAATGGGGTTAGTTTCTGGGTTGTCTCTGGCCAATCTTTCTGACTCAGGGTCCTTCCTGGTGGCACGCACATCACTCAGCCAAGATGGATTCCAGAGAGAAGGATTCTGGGAGGGTGGTAGGACACACGGACTGGTGTCTCCTCTCTCCTTTTGACCTTTCCTGAATTCTTCTGGTTGGTGGTAGCTTGTTAGTTCTGCGTTCCTTACCGGGACTTCCTGTTGTAAGAGAACTCATGCAAGTGGTTACTATGTTGCCCGGTCAGGGCGGGCAGTTTCAGTTAGTGGTTCCCCTAACAAAACCAGCCTCAGGGCACTGGGTGGTGTGGGAGCAACGGTGATCAGTGACACAGATGGGGAAGGAGATCTCAGTGTCATGGTTGCAGGGCTGGGCCATGTGCTTCAGAGACTGCACAGGGAGAGGGGAGCACAGGATGCATGAACTGGGGCTGAGTTTTGGCCGAAAGACCTTTGAAATCTTCATGAAGAGAATTGAAGACACATACAGCAAATCACAGTAAACCCAGATTTTAAAGAGTCCATAAATGAGCCTTGGGTTTTGCAAGATGCAAGACTTGGCTACAGCTTTAGGGCAGATGGTTACTCAGTTCTGGGAAAACCAATGTAATGGCCCATTTAATTATGCAAATGTGGGAATACAGTGGCTGGAAGAGAGAAGTTCTCTGGGCGGTAAAGTGAATGAGTGTATTTGTTGTTGGAGTCTGATACAAGTCTCCACTATGCTTTCTTAGGAAAAACTGGATTTGCTAAGAGAGAATTTGGCCTATGCCAGGCTGATGCCCCATCGAAGCTTGCTTATGTTTTTGCATAGCTCACCATAGATGATGGGCCTGCTCTTGCAAGGGTTTTTTATTGGTACCCTGGGCACAAGCAACACAGATTTGGGGAGATTCTGCTAGGGGCCCAGCCATACAGGCTGCTCTGGCATCTCCAGGAGAGAACCCCTTGGCGAGGACATTGGCATCCCCTGATGGGCACCATTAGCAATAAGGCTTTTTTGAGGGGCTTCTCTAGTATCAAACATTCAATACACTAGGCACTGGAGTTCTTACCCTGAGTCTGTGCCCCCTAAGAGGTCAGTGAGTAGAACTCAGAGACCCTATGTACTTGAATGAAAAACATTTAAAAAAAATTTTTACTAATTTCTAAATGAAATACAGCATTTCCTTCAATAATGATGTAGGCAATAAACTGCAATAGTCTTAACAGAACTTATGACTTCGTTACGAATAAAAATCACAGATATTTTCTTATCACTTTGCTGTTGTTCCTGTTATCTTAAAATCTTTTTTATGCTTATCACTGCTTCAAAGTTACAGTAACTGTTAGATCTGCCACTAGAACCTGGCAGAATTAAACTAACCTTCTAGTTGGGATTAGGTAATAGAATCACTTTTTAGGTGGCTTTCACTGGATCAGATTGAATGCTTGGCTTAGGCCATCCTGAAGGACATCAGTTATTGAACTGTGTGGGCAATGTAAAATACCTATACTATATTTTTAGCCAATGCACCTATCTTGAACACAACTCATTTTACCAGTGAAAACTAATATCTAACATATACTATGCTAACTAACAAGCCCTCCGGTGTTATTATAGATAAAGGTAGTTGAAGTTGTTGTGGTGTCCCTCTCTTGTTAGAGTGTTTTTTGCTTAGAGTTCTGCTTAGGGTCTTTTTCTCAGATGCTATTCATCTCTGAAGAGTACATCTCTTTCAGGGGACTCCAAATGTTAATAACTGCTCCAACAGTGTAGGTGACACATTTGTCATGTTAACTATGCTGAAATATTTTAAATTAAATGACAGCAATATAACACAAATCAAGGCTGACCCAGAAGTTTGGTAGGAATTGTAGGTTATCTGGCACTTAGTGAATACTTGTGCTTCTCTTGAGTAGCTAAACATCAAACTTCTCCTTGAATTTACGGTTGAAACCATTTGGGAGATAGCATTTTGGGAGATAGATATGGGCTCACATCCTATGAATCCCTTGGTCATGGGTAGACAGCCTCCAGGGCAGGTTTGGCGAACTCTATAATGCCAGGTCATTAGAAAAAGAGTATATCCTAAAAGCAGGAGACCACTGCTGCATCCCTTGCCCTTTCTTTGGAAAGAAGCATATTATTTCATGGAAAGCAGATACATGCTGAGTGGCTGTCTTACCTTGCTCTTAGCTCTGTATTTCAAGTGTCCTATTCCCAAAGGTGCCAGATCTAGCTAAAAATAGCCAAGACATTGAACCCAAGAGCAAGAGAATGCTAAGCTTCACCACCTTTGCTATCAGTTTCAAATGTAAAGAGGTTCAACTGCCTTTTAGCAACTAGAACTACAGGATTGTTTTCTCCCCTTTGAAATTGAACTGTATTTTGACCAGAAAGAAAAAGTTATTTAAAGCCTTAGCATTATTAATGCAGGAAAGGACTACAAAAGAGCATTTGGTCCAAGTTCCCCATTTTAACAGATGAGGAAACAAAGGCCAAGAGAGGTAATTTAATAGCTGCATAGCAGGCATGCTGACCAGTCTGAGAGGATCTTCCTTTAACACAAAGATCTAGTCCCTACTGAGATGAGACAGTGGGAGATGATGAAATTGAATCTTCAGAGCAAACATGTGTGCATATACTAGCAATAACACTCAGAAAATGCAATGGGAAAAATATCTCACTTATAGTAGTAGAAAAATGATAAAATCTTTAGTTAGATTTCTCCTTCATTTCATCCACAAAAATAAATTCTAGATGGATTAAAGATCTAAATGTAAAGAAGAAAACAAGTTGATAAAGGTTCTAAAAGAACAGATAGGTGAATATTTTTATGATATTTGGGTAGAATGAATGACCTTCCTAAGCAAGACACAGAATCCAAAATCATAAGAGAAAAGATGTACAGATGTGATTGAATAAAAATTAAAAACCACTGTAAACCAAGGCAAATAAGAAGCAACAGATTAAGAGGAAATACTTGCAACATATATTACAAGCAAAAGGTTAGTATCCACAATATATAAAACTTTTCAACAAATAAATACAAAAAATAAAAATAATTCAATAGGAAAACGGACAAAGGACATGAACTGGCCAATCACATAAGAAATGCAAATTGTCATGGAGGAAAAAAATTGTCATGGAGCATATAAACAGATGGTTTCAGGGAAATAGATTTTAATTGTGGTTTTCAGACTGCACTTAGTTTCAGAACCATCTAGGGAAGAGTATTAAATCATAGGCAAGGGTTGGTCTTCAGGGAAATGGGCTTTCCAGAAAACTGAAAAGGCATAGGCAGAGCTGTTATTCAGGGAAACCCGGCCTTAAATTTGTTTCAAGAACCAGGAGAGTTCAAGTTGGATAAAACTTTCCTTAGACAGAAATATGGCTTGTGTGTATAAAGAGGACAAAATCTCTGAGTATGGAAAGTTTAAGGCATAGTCAGACTTGAGTTTTTCTACATCTGGCTTGACTCCCCTTGTAGGTGTGGTGTGCCCCACCCCGAGGCCTGGGGCCAGGGAAAGATGCACTGAGACATCCACCTTTGCTCCATGTGGCCACCCCACTGCCGATAAGATTGTATATCACTGGCCAATTAAATCCAGACTTTAATTTTTTTTTCTACATTGGGTGTGTGTGTGTTTTGTGTGTTCCCTTCCCAACAACTGGTAAATGCCTGAAATGCTGCAATGTTTATTCTAATTAATATAAGAAATTTAGTTCAAAATAGGATACATCTATTTTTGTCTAAATGAACAGAACAAATGAAAATACCCATAATATCCAGTGCTGGCAAGAGGTGAGGTAAAGTAAACTCCAACAAACTGTTGGTAAGGATGTTATTTTAAATATTTATTTATTTATTTATTTATTTAGGCTGCGCCAGGTCTTAGGTGCAGCACTGCAGGATCTTTTTTAGTTGTGGCACACGGGCTTGTAGTTGTGTTGTGCAGACTTCTTAGTTGTGGCATGCAAGTGGGATCTAGTTCCCCGTCCAGGGATCAAACCCTGGCCCACTGCATTGGGAGCATGGAGGCTTACCCACTGGACCACCAGGGAAGTCCCAGTAAGGATGTTATTAATAAACCATTTGGGGGCCAGTTTGGCATCATCTCTTAAATACCAAATGTAGTTTTCCCATTGACTTAGCAATTGTAATTCAGGAATATGTGCATATGCTTAAGCCACGTGGATAAAGATTTTATTGAAGTATTATTTTTAATTGAAAATCAGAAGCAATAAATGGCATTAATAAGAAAATGATTAAATAAACGGGAGCATGTCCATGCTCAGTTTATGTTTTTCTGGAAGCAGATCTTGTGACTAGGATTCAATTGCAAGATGTTTGGGGAGTGTAAGTAGGGAACTGGGGAAGTGATGCAGGGAAGGGCAGATGGCCAGTAAAGGGTGTGTTATTAAGCCAGTGAGTGACTAAAGTTTAATCTTTCAAGAAAACTCTGAAGGTAGTGCAAAGCACATGACTTGGAATTATCCTAGCCAATGGGCTAGGGAGCTGGGGTATTTATACTCCTACAACTTTTAGTCATTTTTAAAGCTGTCTCCCAGAGGGACATTAATTCTCAAGTACTTCCACTCAACCATCCATTGGCAAATTGGTTTCAGTGGCTGGAGGGAGCTACCCAACAAAGGAGGAGGTACTGACCATTGGCAGTCAGGCTGTAATGTATGGAAATGATAAGTGTTTCCAAAGGGATATGAGTGGATCATGGACAGTGTCTGCTACATATGCTAACAAATGCAGAGAGGCCATTAAAAAGAATGAGGCAAATCAAGGAGCAAATAAATATATCGTATACTTTCACTTTTGTAATAAAAATACACATCACATAGTCCACAGTGGTTATTTCCAAAGAGAACAGAGTAAAGGAAAGGTTGGATTTTTAAAATTTTATTTTATACCTTTCTGCTATTTGTTTGTTTTACAAGCCTATAGAATCTTTTAAAATTAAAAGAAATAAGGGAGGGCATCCCTGGTGGCGCAGCGGTTGAGAGTCCGCCTGCCAATGCAGGGGACACGGGTTCGTGCCCCGGTCCGGAAAGATCCCACATGCTGCGGAGCGGCTAGGCCCATGAGCCATGGCCGCTGGGCCTGCGCGTCCGGAGCCTGTGCTCTGCAACGGGAGAGGCCACGACAGTGAGAGGCCCATGTACCGCAAAAAAAAAAAAAAAAAAAAAAAAGAAAAAAAGATATAAGGGAAAAATGAGGAAACACATTCATGACATAACAAGGAAAAGATGAAGAAACTGAAAAAGAGTATGCAGCTAGGACCAAAAAATACATTCACTAATTCAGTCACTCAACATATTTTTATCAAATGCCTTCTATGCAGCAGGCTGCATACTAGATTAGATACTGGCTAAAGTGGCCAGTAAAGACTTTGCCAACTGATGTACTAAACTTGCTGATCCAAGAACCTCTCATGAGTTCCTGGCATTGGTGGAGAGTGTTATTTTTTTTCCTTGAAGAATCCATCCCATTCCCAAAGCTTCTGAAGCTAAATATTCATGCTTTTGAGGGATTTCTAAAGTTGGTCCTTTTTAAAAAGGGAAAGCACAGAGCTTTGGAATACATGTGGATATGCTTTTAAAAGTTAAAAAACACTAACGCATAGTATAGGGTTAGCCAAAACCCAATAAATTGTGATTTTTTTTTTCATATGTATCCTGAACGGAAGTGAAGTGTCATTGACAAATATACAGGATGGTGGCTCTTTCACCCACCTGAGAATTTTAAATGTTTTTTCTGGATACATGACTCTTGTGCTAAGTGGTTATGCTATTGGGGTTAGCAAAGTCTTTTCTCGGGGAAAAAAAAAAAGACTGAAACTCCTTTCCCTGAAATCTTATATACCGACTCTATGAAAAAGAAGAATGTACATAGAGGGCCCCTTTTAGCTCCCAAACATTGACCTCCATAACTTTTGTTACTTCTTGTCTAAAGCCTTGAGAACCATTGAAGAGGTGGTATCAGTGTGACTTAGGGTGAATTGCTTCAAACTCTTTGTTTCCAGCTTTCTCATTTGAAAGGTGGAATAACAGTAGACAATTATAGGGATCGTAGAGGACCAGAGGTAGAAAGTGGAGAGCACAGTGCAGCACAAAGGGAGTGTTCTATTAGTGTTAACTTCTGTCCTTCCCCGCTGGCAAGACCTGTCTCCCCCTGAACCTATCCTAACCTTAGTGAAAAACTGTATAAAAGTAGCTGGTGAATGAATGTTGTTCTACCTGCTGATGAGATCTCTGTGTCATTGTAAGGTGACCTGCAATGATTTCCAGTCTTCTGTGTCCCCACCTTTGTGTAATCCCCTGTGCTTGAACCACAGGGAGAGCCTGTGACTTGCAAAGGTCATGGGATGTCACTCCCTTGATTAGTTTACATTATGTGGCAAAGTGGAGGGATTCTTAATGTAATTAAGGTCCAAAGTCAGTTGATTTTTGAGTTAATACAAAGGGAGATTATCCTGGGTGTGTCTAATTCAATCAGGTAGAAGCCCTTTAAAGAGGACCTGGGCCCTCCCTGAAGTCAAGAAACTTTCTCTCTATTTCTGGCTTTGAAGAAGTAAGCTGCCATGTGGTGAGAGGGCCACTGGAGAGGATAACACTGCGAAGAACTGAAGGTAGCCTCTAGGAGCTGACAGTAGCCATCAAGAAAACAGGGGCCTCAGTCCTAAAGCTGCAAAGAGATAAACTCTACCAACAACCTGAGGGAGCTTGGAAGTAGATCTTGCCCCAGTCAAGCTTTTGATGGACTGTAGCCCCCACCAACACCCAGATTTCAGCCTGGTGAGACCCTAAAGCAGAGAACCCAGCTAAGCCAGCCCTGGACTTCTGACCCACAGAGACTGTGAAATAACAACCGTGTGTTGTTTTAAGCTGCTGATTTTGTGATAACTTGTTACACAACAGTAGACCACCAATACAATTTCCCTCTAGCTCTTCTGCTTTATACTGAGATAATAAAGAGGATGGTGAGGATAATGAAGGAATGGAGGAGGAGGAGGAGGAGAAACATGAAACATTTATTAAACAGTTACTATATGTCAGGCACATTAGTCATGGTCCTGAAAGGAGATAAATGGGACACTCAAGTGCTAAAATAGGGAGAATCTAACAAAAGGACTATATACAGAAGTATGCATAGGGTTAGGGTGCCCAACAAGGGATGCTGAGGCCATGAGCATCTCTAGGTGTGAAGGTCTAAGGGGAGAAAGCAGAGTTAATGGAACTTTAGAGAGCTTAGCTACAGGACAGGGCTGCCTGATGAGCTGGGGATGGAGGTAGAGGTATACAGCCTCTATTGAAATGGTGGCCCACCATTGTGAAAGCCAGGGGAATAAATACCATGGGTTCTTATTCCTCTGAGTAGCTATTCTTCTACTAGTATCTCCCCTTTGGCTGAATCCAACCAGAAGCCAGAGGGCAAAGGACACTTGGTGATACGGTCTTAGAGGTCAGTCTCTAGGGCACAGAGCAGGGATGAAGAAAGGGGTGGAGAATGCAACTGGATGGGTTTATTATGGAGAGTAATAAACCCTCATGGATTAGCTCATTGATTTTTGGTACATGAGGACTGACGCATAGAGATGTTACATAATTTGCCCAGGGTAAGAGGGTCAGTAGGTGGTAGAACTAGGACTGGAACCTAGGCATATCTAGTCCCAGAGCCCGAACTCTTGACCACTCCAAATACAGTCCTTAGGACCCTTTGTGCCTGCTGCCTTTCTATTCTGGGCTTTCCTCTGGAGCCAGGAAGTCCTTTCCACTCTCAGCAGCAGTGCAGGCTTGAGTACCTCTTTCTTCACCGTGGCCACCTTCATTTCAGCAAAGTCAGGTACCGGCATCTTGCTTGTGGGTGGCCAGAATAGGTCCTCCACAATCAACATGTGTGACCAGATGAGGCGAAGAACAAACCTTTTCTCATGAAATTTCCGGCCTAGTTGTTCAGGACCAACAAGAACAGAAAACTCTCCAATATTTCAAGAAACATGGATCAAAGCCTTTGACATTTTCTCCCAGTCATCCCCAAATTACTTCAAAGTGTTTGTTCACACCTGGCAGGAGGGCAGGAGAGGGAGCTTCAAAGCCATCTGTGGAGACTTCCTCCTCTGAAGAGGTGGTGAATTCAGCTATTTCAGGAGCAAGAATATAGATGTGACCCTGGCTCAGCTCAGAGTAGCTGCCTAGAATTCCCACCAATATCAAGAAGGAAGGAAAAGGAAAGTTAAAAAGAAAACCTCTCAACATAGTTCATAGACCTGCCAAATGCTTAATTAGCTTCTTTATAGGTCTACTTCCCACTTTCGTCCAGAAAGTGTCCTGGTAGTACAGCAAGGATATACGATTTGGGGGAACAGAGGGTTTGGTTCTTGTCCCAGCTCAGCCTTGTATTAGCTGGGTGACCCTGAGCAAGTCATTTGTTCAGCAGACTTTTACTGAGGGCTTTATCCTTGAGAAGTGCAAAGATGAAAGACAGTTTTTGCCCTCAGGGAGCACACAGAAGATTGAGTAGAAAATGATATATAAACAAATAACGATATCCCATTGTGGTAAATGCTAAAGTAAGGTCCCACGAGGGGTGCCCAGAGAAGGGGAACCTAGCTTAGCCTGGAGGGGCTGATCTACTAAGCTCTCTGAGTTTCCATCCCTCAGCTGTGAAATAGAGAGGTTTTATGTGTTTGTGAGGGGAGCTAATACGTTATTCATTCATTTAGTGCTGGGCACTGAGAGGAATGCAAAGCTGTATAAGACTCAGCTCCCACACAAAGCCCCATCAGTGACTTGCACCTGTCTCTGTGAGAGGGAAAGAAAACCAGCATGGCCCTCAAGCCCTTGCTCAGGATACTTGTGAGGAAGAGCTCTTGCCTCTCCCTGCTCCTGCCTCAGTTTCCTACACATTACGTGCTTTCTTGACTATCCATATGTTTCTGGTGTGTTGTCTCTGTAAATATGCTAAACTGAGAGAGGTGAGGTTTACTGGATTGGCAGAAGCAGAGCTGCTTGACAAAGGGAGTCAAAACTCAGCTGGCTTGAGACCCAGAACAAGGAGGACAGGAGAGAGTAGAAGGGAGGGAACCGGAAAAGCTAGAGGCAAATTAGACCAGCTCCCAGGAGAATCCAAGGAGCCTGGCCTGTGCCTTGGTGGCTCCAGAAGTTCAGGACTGATTGGCTTTTCATGAGGATGAAAAAAAGCCAGCAGAACTGTTTCTTATTAGTAGCCAGATTATTTTAGCAAAAGTTCTGCCTTCTAAGGAGGTAAAAATCAAGATGTAATTAGGAAGTGAACACAGACTTCTTGAATAATTCGGGAAATGATACCGCTGCTTGCAAAGGCATATGCTTTTCTTCAAAGGCAAGTCTAAAATGGCATTTCTCATTCATTAATGCCCCTGTCATTCATTCATTAAGTGCTAGGCACTGAGAGGGATGCAAAGTTGTACAAGACTCAGCTCCTGCCTTCAGCTTTATTCTAGTGAACGTTTATTGAGCACCCACTATGTACCAGGCACTGGACCCCATCCTAGAATCAAGAATAAATAGAGCACAGGGCTTCCCTGGTGGCGCAGTGGTTGGGAGTCTGCCTGCCAATGCAGGGGACGCGAGTTCGCGCCCTGGTCTGGGAGGATCCCACATGCCGCGGAGCAACTGGGCCCGTGAGCCGCAATTACTGAGCCTGCGCGTCTGGAGCCTGTGCTCCGCAACAAGAGAGGCCGCGATAGTGAGAGGCCCGCGCACCGCGATGAAGAGTGGCCCCCGCTTGCCACAACTAGAAAAGGCCCTCGCACAGAACCGAAGACCCAACACAGCCGTAAATAAATAAATATATAAAATAAAATAGAATAAATAGAGCACAATTTCTTACCTCAAGGAGCTTATAGTCTAGTGGATTTGCTAATAAAATGTCTTCCCACTTAGAATATTCTAAACACTGACTTGAACAGATAGTATATATTTTTCTCTCCTGTGATTCTGTCAGTTCTTTGGCCCTTGTTGGGAGAATAAATCTTCTGGATTTATTCTAGAAGCTCACCAGTTCGGCTCTGAGCTCGCAGTTATTTGTGACTGAGAGAGAAAAAAAATGGTCTGTTCCCTATCTCTCTCCGCAGGTTTAACAATGCACCCAGCTGGATCAGGAACATCCACTCTGGCTTTTGAAAAAGCTCAGTTCAACCCTCCGATTTCCTACCTTTCTCTTCCACCTGCCTTGTTTAATAATTAGGCTATTTAATAAAAACTTTTGATGAGGAGTCGGGGAGGAAGATGGTGATTGTTCCGGTTTACAAGTGCCTGGGGAATAGAGCAGCTACCTCTGCCAGAGTCATCATGTTCTGGGTCATTCCCTGGACATCATGCTGAGTGAAAAGGCCAGAGGCCTTTCCCACTTCAGGGCCCAGACATGGCTAACCGGGGGTCATTCTGTCTCCAAGCGCCCTGCCAAAGAATCAAGTTTGGTTCCTGTCTCCAAGACGCCTTGTTGTTCCTGCTCCTGACTTTTCATTGCATATACTTACTTGGAGCTTCTACTAACAGCAGACGAGTTCAAGTACACACTGGGTTTGGAGGGTAGAGAGCAGATCAGACTGGGTGAAGGTAAGGAAAAAACTGCAGGTCAGCTTATAATGAGGCAGAAGGGTCCAGAGGCCTCACTGGAGGAACACATTTCAGTAGGAGGGCACTCAAGGCATGGATTTGAGCACAATAAGTGACAAGTCCCTGCAGAGAGAGGGAGAGAACATCATACTGAGAGGCTACATAGCTTGGGGGGAAGGAGCACTGGTTTTGGAGTGATCGAGATGTCAGTTCAGATTCCAGCCACACCATTTACTAGCCATACGATCTTAGGCAAGTCGATTAGCCTTCTCAAGCTTCAGTTGCAAAATGGAGCAAATAATGGAACTAATAATCTACAAAATGGAACTAATAATCTTGTATAGTCATTGTGAGAACTAGGAATAAAATATATCAAGTTACTGGCGTGCAATAGGCCCTCAACAAGTGGCATCTGTAATTATTTATTGAGCACTTTAAAAATACTAGGTACTAGGTACCTTATATAGTAGGTTGGGGGCATATGTGTAGAAAGTGTGGTTTGACCAGTAGGACTGACCGATGTATTATCCCAGGAGATTTTCCTTGGGTTGCCAGGCAGTGGGATAGCTCCCTCTTTCTCCAACAGGGGGACCGGCTGTACCCAATCTCAACTTCCTGGGGGACCAGGAGACCTCAAGCTGGGCATTTCAAGCACTTCCCTAAGCAGTGGGCCCCTAAGCTCATACTGCTTAGTGTCCGAACCCCAAGATATTTACCCCCTCAGCACAGCCCCTCTCAAGCTGACCTATGAAAAGGAAGAGCAACAAGTGATTCCTCCTTAGGAGTGCTGCTCCACAGCACATCCAGCCACACCCCACCTGACCCTGCCTCTCTGCAGGATCCAGAGAGAACAGAGGATCTGCGTACCTGCCCCTTTTATGAGTGTCACCTGCGTCAGTGGTGCTACTAGTACTGAGTCCTTTGCCAGAGCAGAAAGCCAGTCTCTACTCAGAAACAACAACTCTAAATGCTGTATGAAAATATTATACTATGATACAATTATTTCACATGGTCCTATTGGGGTGCAGAGGAGAGGCATCTAATTGCCTTTTGGAGAATGTGCTACTTGAGCTAACTTTGAAAGAAGAGTTGGCTGGGCAGATGTGGCAGGGACATTCCATTCAAAGGGAATAGCAAAGCGTGGAGGTGAGAGAGGAACTCTTAAGGAGTTCTGCTTGCTCAGTTACAGGAGTAGCGATGTGACAGATGATGCTGGGAAGGTAGACACGTCTTTGAGGCTTGTGCTGAGAAACTGGAATTTATTT
This sequence comes from Physeter macrocephalus, assembly GCF_002837175.3. Lineage (NCBI taxonomy): Eukaryota > Metazoa > Chordata > Mammalia > Artiodactyla > Physeteridae > Physeter > Physeter macrocephalus. The sequence continues at coordinate 146,408,364 of NC_041224.1, forward strand.
TGGAGGTAATGGAGAGTCACAAAAGTACCTGAGGCAGATGTGCATTTTAGAAAGATCATCCTGCAAGCTATGTGAAGCGTGATTTTGGAGGAGCAAGACTAGAGGCAGTTGCAACAACCCAGGGAAGAGCTGATGATTGCACAAACCAGGGTGGAGCGATGGGAATAGAGCAGAGAGGATTGAGAGAGAGGATTATAGTCATAACATGTTAGGATTAAAAGAGAATTTAGGAGTCATTAGTTCTTTCTTTCACAGCTGAGGAAATTGAGGACTAAAGAGATTGTATAACTTCTTGCAAATTGAATCTCCTTGCACCCAGACCTCCTTTTTCTAGGGAATTTCCCAGATGGCTAGGAAGACCTGTCATGTTTTTCAGGGTCCGCTTCCCTAGGTATGGTATTCTTGGTCTTTGGAAGTGTAAGGGTGGGATAGGTGGCTGACTTCTAATGAAGATTACGTTAGAAAAGGGAAGGGAGCGGACTGTGGTAGTCTCTTTCCTTCCCCTGATGGTCTCTTAAAGCTTCCTTCATTTTAGAAGGGTTTGGGGTTTATTTGCAGAACTGCAACCTCTAGCGTTGGTTTGTTTGTAGAAGGATTGACAGTGTTACTTCCTGGCAAACAAAACATGCCCAATTTGTTCACACTTGTGACGAATGCATGGGAGTAACCCTACAATGTACACAAAGAAGCAGAAATTCTATCTGATGCAGTAAACGTGGGATATCAGCAAAATCTGATTGGTTGCCTGGTGTGCGCTGACAACCAAGCTTTCAGCGTCCTTTCTAGAGAGTGTCACTTGAGATGTGTATATGAAATAGTCCTGTGATATAGGTATTATTGGGCACATTTAACACAGAGGGAAACTGAAGCCCAGAGAGCCTAAGATCATGCCTGTGGACACAAGTAAGTAAGCAGCAGAGCTGGGGTTCAGACTCACAAGTGCTCGATTCGTAGTCCCTATTTTTCCCACTCCACCTGTTTACCTTCCTGGAAGTTGGTGCAGGACTTGCCATCGTTTTCTCTTTTACCCCTAATATGTGCACATCTACGGCTGCGTGATTAGTTGATCAGAGAGAGGGTACGTACAGCCTTATATTTTTGATCCTCTGACTTAAGCATGGACTGAACCACCCATGGATGAGTTTGAGTTGTTCTCCGAAACAGAAGATGTCCTTTAACAACACAGCTGTCATGCTAGCCCTCTGCAACAATTGGTTTGTATAGGGCCAAGGGGACAAAACTACTGGAGTGGGGACCTGGCCTTATCAGAGTGCTCTCTTTTAAGGCCAATTTTCCAAATATAGTACAATCTACACCTTTAACAACAACCACTTCTCTTCCCTTAAGTGAGGGTGGGAAAAAAAAATGCTAACACCAATTAGCTTTTTTTCTTAAACATACCTTGTTATAATGTTCTTTAATTATAAAATATCATATATTATAAATATATTGGTTTGGCCAAAAAATTCGTTCGGGTTTTTTTCATAAGCTGTTATGGAAAAATATATATAAAATTAACAACATAAAATAATATTCGTTGTGAAATTGTATATATAAACATTTGAATATATACTCATATACATGTATCTATATATATTTGCATATGTGAGTATAGATACAACGAATAAAGCTATCTGTGTATGTACATATATATAGCCATAACCATATTTCTTTTGCACGAATGGGCTCACGATGTACAAACTATCCTGCAACTTTCTTTTTTTTCAGTTATCAAATGAACTGAATTTCTTTGTAAGATCATACTGATGGATTTCTCTGACCCAGTGGTTGTGGGGAATGTCAGTACCCCCACTGTTTCCTGTATATAACCGGATCACATAATATCATGTATCTGAGAGCACTTTACACATGTAGGGTGCTGTACTCATATTAGTTATCAAAATACTATATGTAGTGTGAAGATACATTGATACAGGAATGGATCTGGATGCTTCTCATAGTGTTCTTGTGCCATAGCTAGGGGAGAATGTTTGCACTTTGGACCGGGAGAAGAGCAGACACTGAGGTTGATAATGTAGTTGGTCCTGCCTGCTGTCAAGTGCTCATCATGGAAGGAGTTTTTAGCCCCCTCTGTGCCTTGCTTCTGGTCACCTCTGTCCTCCGAACCACCTGGGTGATTGATCTGAGGAAGTTTCCTAATCACATCTATTTCACCAAACAAGGCGACAGCCACAATGGGAGCAGGAATTTCTTCCAACCTCTCCTGGGAGCCCAGAATCTGAGGACGGTTGACTTGGTGGAGAACAAGGGGCACCTTTTAGCTCTTTAAAACACCCCTCAAAAAACTCCAAATCCCTTTTTGGTTCAGTGTAACGTTTCACTTCTCCCTGCTTCCAGCTGACAGTTGGAGAAAAACCAAATTAGTGGTTGGTTGGTTGGGTTTTTTTTAACCTAATGACAAGCCTGGCTTAGAACTGCTCAACCATTCTTCAGCTGCCAATACTGTAGGTCTATAGATAAACAGGTATATATATAATCTACTTTTGTTTACTTCTCCCCAGATGGAAGTCCATTAATCTCCCAATATATTTTACAGAATGACTTGCCTGTTTCCAGCATTGGGAAGATATATGAATTCTTAGTTCTGAAATGTTTAAGTTAGAAAATAATAGGAAATAGAAGAAATAGAAGGACTGAGATGACTCATTTATCTCAGGTGTTCACCCTAAACTACTTCAGAAATGCCAGCAATGAATTAAAACCAGAATTCCAGAGGAATGACCTAAATCCTACTTCACCAGAGACACTCTTTAAGTTCCTTAGCAAAAATTGCAGTTTATATCTAGAATGGAGGCGCTTGATGATGGCTTGAGTCAAGTAGCGTGAACTTAGCTCCAGCTGGTCTGGGGATAACGAATCAATATTGTCTCTCTATGGGCAGAGACCTCTTTAGAAGATGACAAAGCAAAGACACAGTCAAGTAAAAGACACTGATATCCTGTGATATGTTAGTGCCAAGAAGGAGAGCTGGCTTGGATAAAGAGAAAGATCTTTTCTTGCTCACTGAATCGTAAACCAAATCTGCTCCTCTGCTTGTTCTGTGGTGCTCCTCCTACTTTCATTTTTCCCTAGGCACAAATGAAATGGCCCTACAGAGATCCATCAAATAGCTGCCCCATCTTGTCTTTGATCATGGGGTCCTGCCCACTGGCGTCTGAGTTTTCTATAAGGTGATCTGAAGCCTGGGGATCCCAGCATGAAATGGATGATAAAGACTAGGGTTGTGATTGAGTCAAAAATCAGGGAAAAGGTAAAACTCAGGTCAAGGGACAGAAACTTCTTCGCTGAAAGATTAATAAAACTTCATATTTAACTAGCAACTGCAGGGAAGAAACTAATCTTACAACATAATAGATGTTGATAATGTTAATTACCTCCTTGGAAGCCACCAAGAAGTGGCTTTCAACTTTATGCATTTATTGTCCAAGTTGTAAATTTGGTCTTGGAATGAACAGGTAGTAAAAGACTTGAGAAGCTTAATAAGGGAGTTTATTTACTTTGTGTATAAATGAAAAGAAGGTTTTGAGTGAATAAAGATTAAGAGACAGACAGAGAGAGAGAGAGAGAGAGACTGACTAACCCTAACCCCGGGCTGGTACCTTAGGTGAGCCCTCCGTAGGGTGTTGGTGAAGGTGGTCTCAGAGACAGCACTGGCTCTCAGTCTTGTGTATGCAGGACCTCCGTTTTATCAGTCCACTTGGCAGTGAGCAGGCTCTAGTAGGGTTGACAGAAAAAATACAGGGCACTCAGTTAAGTTTGATAGATAACAATGAATATTTTTTTAGTATAAGTATTTCTCTTGCAATATTTGTATATTTATTTGCTAAATCTGGCAACCCAATCTAGGAGGCTTCCATTAATGAACTCACCAGAGACTTATTTATGTCAGAATGCCAGGGTGTGGATTTTCAGGGCAGGGTACACCTTTCCACATATCAGAGTCCTTGTGCCTACTATCTGTACCACTGTCCTTTAGGTGTTTGGAAAACCAAGTTTGCCATGGTTGGTGAATCCCACCTTGTAGTAAAGTGGTAAAGCAGGCTCATGGGCTGTGCATCCAGGCTGCAGTAGAACATGGGAACCCTGGGTGTTTGACTACGGGGACACCACCCAGAACCTGGAATAGCAATCCAGTCAGACGCAGCGTCCCTGTCTCCCCCCAATAGTGTTGTAATAATGTTGGGCTTAAACTCTCCTTTTTCAATATTTATTTTTTAAAAATTTTTTACAAGTCACCAAAATCTTACTCCTCATCATAGACATGCTGCCATTTCCAAGATATCTGCTGATTCTGCTGATTAAATCAATTTATATTTTGAGGGAGTCATGCTAGATGTCTTTTGCGGTTTAGGAAACTTGATAGTCTTAACTAGTAGATGTTAATTTTACAAGATAGTTTCAGGTACATACATATGTGTCTTTGATTTTCTAAAACAGAATAGTTTTCATCTGACTCCCCTTCTGTGTGATGCAGAAAAATGAATCTAGGAACTACCAAGGAGATTAATTCACACTCACATTCTCTCCCTTGCTCTACTTTAGATGGAATCTCAGTGGGATCGGAGTGAGAGAGGGGAGAACATGTAACACCATGTACTCTGTGTTGGTACCTCCCAAGATGAGTAGCAGCCCCATCTTGTCTTTGATCATGGGATCCTCCCCACTGGCGTCCAGAGTTATCCTCAAAGGTGGCTGCATGCCCATCTGGTTTGCTCAGCTCGTTCTGCCATCCATGGTTGTTCCTCCATGGTGTGACTCCTTCGGGCTGCTGGCTGTCACTCTCAGCTAACTTCTCAGAGTAAGAGTAGGGTTCAGCTCCTCTCCCACACCTCTTTGGGGCCACAGGAAACAAGGCTGTCCCTGAGTTCTCTTCCTCTACAACCTGTGAAGCCATCTCTTCTCTGTTGACCCCATATCAATGTGGCATAAGCACATCTGTGGGGTTAGCTGCCCTCCCTAGATAGGAAGTAGACACAAGCCTCCTCCATTCTCAGTTTCCTCAAAGCTCATCTGGTGTTCTACCCCCAACCACATTTCCCTCTCTTCTGAGGGGATTCACCCTGGGAAGATGACAGGGGTCTGGGGCCTCTCTTGGAGACCACGCATCCCTACTGTCCAGGTCACCCTACTGGGCTGCCTGAGGGCTGGTTATCTTGGACGGTTCTTTTGGATCTGTCCTATTTGTCTACTGGTTAGGCTCAAATAGTTGCTGAAAGCTCAGAAAGTCCTTTCTCCCAAGTCTAGGTCTTGTGTTCAGTACTCTAATTTGAATATCAAAAGCTAAGCACTGACTTTCTTGGCATTCCAGCTGTAGCAACATCACTTTTCCCAGCACAGGGCATGCCTTGGATGGCACAGCGGGAGAGGACAGTGAAGTGTGCAGTGTTGATGGGTGCAAGGAAGACCTAGTTAATGTCTCAAAATGTCCTTCTGCTGCGCTGGCAGTGGACCTGTCACTGCACTCTGTGCCTTAGACCCACATAATCCTCAGAACAATCCCCCAAACTATTATCATTCTCATTTCCAGATGAAGAAAGGAAAGGTTGAAGAGAGGATAGGTAACTTGTTCAAAGATTCCAGTTATAAGTGATGGAGAAAGAATTGAACTTAGGGTAATCTAATTTCAAAGCCTTCATTTAAAATCCTAACAATGGTCTCTTTACCTTGGTGAACCACTGACTCTCCAGGAGTTTGTTAAAAACAATTTTGGTAAAGACCCAGCACAGGAGATCCTGATCCAATTGATCTGCGATGGGGCCTGGTCGTCGTATTTTGAACTGTCTCTGTAGGTAATTCAGATGCACACCAAAGTTTGAGAGCCGGCTCTGTCACTTGTTAACTGTGTGATTTGGGACAAATTACTTCACCTCCCAGGGCCTCAGTTTCCTCATTTGTTAAATTGGGGATGATGATACCCCCTACCTTTGTGTTACTGTGGGAATTAAATGAGTTTAAAATAAAAGCACTATGAAGACTGCATGGCACATAGTAAGTGCTTGATAAGCATTAAAGATGATTACTCTCACTGCCTCTTGGCAGCAGCTTACTTACAAAACATTTTTTAGGAGCTCTATTTCCTGGAAAGATTACATAAAAGAGTAATTGCCTGCATTTACATAGATTTTTAATAGTTTGTGTCTCAGAAAGTGATTTTTTTTTTTTAGCTTCTTTTCCCAAATCTCAGTTTATGCCAAATTTGGATCCCATGGTCTCCTGTCATCCTAACCATCTGGAGGCCATATTTTGAAGGTAAGTTGAAATTAAGCCACGGATGTAATGACGATGGCAGGTCAAAGAGAGATAGATCTATGAATCTTGACCTTGGTTGTAACTTAGAAATACAGAGAGAGCTTTAGACAATACCCAAGTCATAGCCTAGATCAGTTAATATCAGAATCTTGGGGAATAGGGCCCAGCCATCAGTATATTTTAATTTCCAGGTGATCCAATGTGTGGCCATTGGGCCCCACCCTAGCTCTACTAAGTAGAAACTCTGGTGGTGGGACCCAGTAATCTGTGTTCTAATAAGCCTTCTGCAAACCTCAGGACCTTTGATGTGAACCATTTCATTATCCTCCGCATGTCCAGGTCTCTGTTTCCGCTTCTTTGTCCAGTAGGGTGTGGCGTAAAAGCAAGAGAGAAGATGTATTAACTCAGTTCCCTTAAGAAGGTGCAAGCGGGTCAGTATTGCCCTAGCCAGGCCTGCCCTAGTATGGGGCAAGGAGGGTCCTTCAGCCTAAATGCCTGTATCTCAAGGGGAAGATGATCCAATTAAGAGAGGCCCCATTTTCTCAGAGTGGAGACCATGTCAATGTTTGCCTAAAATACCCCTTTTTTCCAATCCTAACTCTGCCCTGGAAGCTTCGCGGAGACCAATAACACGTAAACAAGTTCCACACCAACCCATCTGCTTCTCATTTCCTGCGGAATGCTAAAACGAGTCTTTTAAGGTTGCTTACAATATGTCCCTCTCCTCCTGCCCTGCCCCTGGGGCTCTAGCTCTGCGTCCTCAGACCACCTCAGCCTCTGCCTCCTCCTCCACCCGGGTCCCGTCTGCGCAGACTTGGCTTCACACAACGCTCACAGTTATTCCTGGCATTTGCTTTTTTGGCTTAGGGCACAGCCAATTATATCTTTTTCTTCTTCTGTTTAAAGCACTGTCTTCAGTCTCCTCCTTTGTCCCTTTCTCCTCTGGCAAGTGTAATGCTATTGACAATTGAAAGTGTCCTGGTTCCCTGGAGTCTGGTAAATGGCCCTGCTGCTAGAATTAGCGTGAGAACCGTGGGCAGAAGTGAGAGCTGGGCTAACAGGACCTGCTCTCCCGGGGCTCCTACGCCCCTCTTGGGACCTTCCCAGCGTACTTGGGAGGTTGGAGTACCTGGGGGGTTGGGGGTGGGACCTGGAGTAAGTCTGAATTTCCTTCCTAAATTTGAGCAGTGACTCCATGTGACCTTAAACCACTTGTGGCTTTGCTCTCTTCTGTTTAGCTTCTCTTAAGTAGACCTTTGCCGGAGGGAGGCCCTATTCGGTTGCATACCTTATTTTACTGCAGTTTGCTTTATTTCACTTCCAAGATACTGCTTTTTTTCTTGCTCACTTCGTGTTTCTGTGTCACATTATGGTAATTCTCACAATATTTCAACCTTTTCATTATTATTATAGTTGTTTTGGTGATCTGTGATCTTTGATGTTACTATTGTAATTGTTTTGTGGCGCTATGAACTGTGCCCATATAAGATGGTGAGCTTAATCAATAAATGTTGTGTGTGTTCTGACTGCTCCACCAACCAGCCATTCCCCATCTCTGTCCACCTCCTCGGGCTTCACTATTCCCTGAAACACAACAGTATTGAAATTAGGCCAGTCGATAACCCTACAATGGCATCTAAGTGTTCAGGTGAAAGGAAGAGTCCTACGACTCTCAATTTAAATCAAAGCCGGAAGTGATTAAGCTTAGTGAGGAAGGCATGTTGAAAGCTGAGATAGGCTGAAAGCTAGCCCTCTTGCGCCCAACAGTCAACCGAGGTGTGAGTGCAAAGGAAAAGTTCTTGCAGGAAATGAAAAGTGCTACTCCAGTAAACACATGAATGATAAGAAAGCAAAACAGCCTTATTCCTGATATGGAGAAAGTTTTAGTGGTCTGGAGAGAAGATCAGACCAGCCACAACATTCCCTTAAGCCAAAGCCTAATCCAGAGCAAGGCCCTAACTCTTCAATTCTAGGAAGGCTGAGAGAAGGAAGCTGCAGAAGAAAAGTGTGAAGCTAGCAGAGGTTGGTTCATGAGGTTTCAGTAAAGAAGCCGTTACCATAACATAAAAGTATGAAGTGAAGCAGTACGTGCCGATGTAGAAGCTGCAGCAAATTATCCAGGAGATCTAGCTCAGATCATTAATAAATGTGGCTACACTAAACACAGACTTTCAGTGTAGACAAGACAGCCTTGTCCTGGAAGAAGATGCCACCTAGGACTTTGTAGCTGAAGAGGAGAAGTCAATGCCTGGCTTCAAAGCTTCAAAGGACAGGCTGACTCTCTTGTGAGGGGCTAATGCAGCTGGTGACTTTCAGTTGAAGCCAGTGCTCATTTAACATTCCAAAAATCTTAGGGCCCTTAAGAATTATGCTAAATCTACTCTGCCTGTTCTCTGTAAGAATAAAAAAGCCTGGATGACAGCGTGTCTGTTTGTAACATGGTTTACTGGATATTTTAAACCCACTGTTGAGAGCTATTGCTTAGAGAAAAGATTCTTTTCAAAATATTATCACTTATTGACAATATACCTGGTCACCCAAGAGCTCTGATGGAGATGTACAATGAGATGAATGTTGTTTTCATGCCTCCTAACACAACATCCATTGTGCAGCCCATGGATCAAGGAGTCATTTTGATTTTCAAGTCTTACTATTTAAGAAATAAATTTCATAAGGCTATAGCTGCCATAGACAGTGATTCCTCTGATGGATCTGGGCAAAGTAAATTGAAAACCTGCTGTAAATGATTCACCTTTCTAGAGGCCATTAACAAGATTCATGATTCATGGGAAGAGGTCAAAATACCAACATTAACAGGAGTTTGGAAGAAATTGATTCCAACCCTCATGGATGCCTTTGAGCAGTTCAAGACTTCAGTGGAGGAAGTCCCTGCAGATGTGGTGGAAATAGCAAGAGAACTAGAATTAGAAGTGGAGCCTGAAGATGTGACTGAATTGCTGCTATCTCATGATAAAACTTGAACAGATGAGGAGTTGCTTCTTATTGATGAGAAAAGAAAGTGGTTTCTTGAGATGGAATCTACTCCTGGTGAAGATGCTGTGAAGATTGTAGGAATGACAACAAAGGATTTAGAATATTACATAAACTTAGCTCATAAAGCAGAGGCAGGTTTTGAGAAGACTGACAAATTTTGAAAGAAGTTCTACTGTTGGTTCAATGCTACCAAGCAGCATTGCATGCTACAGAGAAATTGCTCATTAAAGAAAGAGCCAATCTATGTGGGAGACTTCATTGTTGTCTTATTTTAGGAAATAGCCACAGCCACCCCAAGCTTCAGCGACCACCACTCTGATCAGTCAGTGGCCATCAACATTGAGTCAAGATCCTTCACCAGCAAAACGATTACAACTCACTGAAGGTTCAGATGATGGTTAGTATTTTTTAGCAATAAAGTGTTTTTTAATTAAAGTATGTACATATTTTTTTAGATATTGCACACTTATTAGACTGTAGTATGGTGTAAATATAACTTTTATATGTACTGGGAAACCAAAACATTTGTGTCTTGCTTTATTGCAGTGGTCTGGAACTGAACCCACAATATCTCTAACATATACCTGTACTGTTAGAATGTGAACAAACTTGGAAAGACCAGTTCCAGGGGACACTGTGGAGTAGGAAATGTGCTCCTGTATTCTCCTTTCAGTTTCAGAGAGATGCTTCTCTCCTCTTCCTCAAGGACTTAATTTGCATCCTAGTCTAAGGACAAACCCCAAGCCCTCTCCTAAATGTGCTGTCCTATCCCGTACTTCATCTTCTCATCATCCTGCCAAGACCAGGTTAGAAAAATGATAACTCTCATTATCCTAATATATTTTTTCTCCAAATCTGTCAACAGCATAAACTTTGGAATGCCCTCTTTATACCAGACATTGTGCTTTAAGACTCAGCTCTGGCCCTTAAGAAGCTTGAAGAGACAGGACATGCACATGCAAACGTAATAGCTTTGGGGCTTCCCTGGTGGCACAGTGGTTGAAGGTCTGCCTGCTAATGCGGGGGACACGGGTTCAAGCCCTGGTCTGGGAGGATCCCGCGTGCCGCGGAGCAACTGGGCCCGTGGGCCACGGCTGCTGAGCCTGTGCGTCTGGAGCCTGTGCTCCGCAGCAGGAGGGGCCGTGATGGTGAGGGGCCCGCGCACCGCGATGAGGAGTGGCCCCTGCTTGCCACAACTGGAGAGAGCCCTCGCATAGGGACGAAGACCCAACGCAGCAAAAATAAATAAATTAATTAATAAACTCCTACCCACAACATTTAAGAAAAAAAAGGTAATAGCTTTGGACCATGTCAAGTGAATCAAACAGATAACAAAGCTTAAAGGATTATGCAATTATTCAATAAATATATATTGAGTGCTTATTATATGCTATGTTACATGCTAAACCAGTGAAAAAACAGATAAAATCCCTGGCTTCACGGATCTTAGATTCTAATGAGACAAGACAGAGTGTTAACAAATAAATATATAATACATCAACTTGTGACAAGTGCTTTGAAGGAAAATGAAGCAGAGTTAGGTGAATTTTTTTAGATAGGAGGTCAGGGAATGCTTCCCAGATAAGGTGCCATTTGAGTCAAAACCTGAAGAAAGAGGGAGAGCAAGACATCAGAATATCTGGAAGGATTTTCCAAGCAAGCTGAATAGCAAGTGCTAAGGCCCTGAGGCGGGAGTGTGCTTGGTGGGTTCTAAGAAGGACAAGTAGGCCAGTGTGGCTGGAGGGTAGTGAGTGAGAGGGGATGGGCAAAATATAAGGTTAGAGAAGGAACAAGTGTAGATCACCAATGTTCTAGAGGCTGTGGGAAGAATTTTGGATTTTATTCTGAAGCCATTAGAGAGTTTTGAGCAGAGCAGTGACATGATCTGAGTTATACATTGAAAGGATCATTCTGTGTGAGGGTAGATTTAGGGGTGCAAGAGGAGAAGCCTGAGGCCAGTCAGGAGGCTACTATAATAGTCCAGGGGTGAAATGATGATGGCTTGGACCGAAGTGATAGGACTGAGGTTGGTGATATGAGGTTTAATTCTGAATATATTTTGAAGGTAGACAAAATAGCTAAGGTATGGGGTTATAAACGGAGAAATTAGGAATGACACCAAAGTTTTTGACCTGAACTGAAGGTTTTACATTCATAGGAGAGAGTGGCTGCTTCTGGCTCAGCTAATCAGAGTAGGATTAATGAAAGACCTAAGATGTGAGTTGCACTTGAAAAAACTAGTAGGGTTTTGTGGCTTGTAGAAATTCTCAGTGGCTTATTCTGAGACCATTTTTTCTTCCTAGACCCCATCACACCACCCCAAACCCACTCCTTTGTTAAATTTTAGTACCTCTACTACAGGAGGCAAGGGACTCACCCAGCCTAAGAGAGGCAGATCTTGATTCTTTAAGCCAATCATGGAAATTCCTTGCTCTTGCCAGTAACTGGTTTAAAAATGGGCTGGTTTAGGAATGGGCATGCCCTACAATTCTGGGCAATGGAACGTAAAAGGGAACTCTGAAGAAGGGACTTCTGGGAAATTTTCTGAGATGCTCTGGATTTGAGATGTTGTCGTGTAAGGACATGGTACTCAAGCTGCCGTTGTCATCTTGCAAACATAAAGGGGGAAGATGAGGTCAACAGCCACATTTTGAGGGTGGCAGAGGAAAATGGTTGGAAAAAGCATGGTTCTTTGAGGACATCGTTGAGTCACTGAGTTACCCAACCTAGGAATTGCGCCACTTCTGGACTTCTTATTATGTGAGATTAAAAAACCAAAAAAACAAAAAATACCCTCCTTATCATCAAATGCTTTTAAAAAATATTTATTTATTTTATTTATTTATTTTTTGGCTGCATCGGGTCTTAGTTGCGGCACGTGGGATCTTCATTGAGGCATGCGGGATCTTTTTTTCTCATTGCGGCGCAGGCTTCTCTCTAGCTGTGGTGTGCGGGCTCTGTAGTTTGCAGCACGCTAGCTCAGTAGTTGTGACGCATGGGCTTAGTTGCCCCACGGCATGTGGGATCTTAGTTCCCCAACCAGGGATTGAACCCGCGTCCCCTGCATTGGAAGGCGGATTCTTCACCATTGGACCACTGGGGAAGTCCCTCATCAAATGCTTTTGAGTTGGGTAGTTTTTGCCTGAAGCGGAAAGTAAGTCATTTTAGATGAGGAATAAAGACTTTAGGTAGGAGGACATAGCAAAAGCAAAGATACTTTGAGGCAAGATTTCCTTTGAGACAAGAGAAATCAAAGCACATTTGGGAAAGAGTAGGTGGAGCAATTTGGCGTTCATTCATAGACTTGTTCAACAAATATTTGTGGAGCCCCTACTATGTGCCAGATGCTGTTCTAAAATGGGGGATGCTGCAGTGAACAGGATAAACAGGATCCCTCTTCTCATGGAGTTTATTACCTTGTGAAGGAAAGACAGGTGGCAACAAAGGAAATACAATAAGAATAATTTCAGGAAGTTGTAAGTATGATAAAGGAAATAAAATACACTGATGTGCTAGAAAGGGACTAGAGCGGCTTCCTGAGGTTGGGAATGGTACATTCAGGAGACTTAAAGAGGGAAAGGAGTCAGTCAGGTTGACAAAGTGAAATGAGGCTGGTGTGGCTGTAGCCTAGGGAGAGAAAGAAGGAAGAGGCCAGAGAGGGAAGCAAGGCCATGTCCTTTGGTTTTGGGGCCAAGGCAGGCATGCAGATTTTATTCTAAGTCACAAGGGAAGTAGCTGGAGGATGTTTAGCAAGGGCGTGATAGGACCTTTTTATCTTTGTAGATCTTTCTGGTGACATCATGGATGGACCCAAGTGGAGGGATGTGGGAGACAGAGGGATATAAATCTGGGAAAGCAGTCACTGCCTGGTAGCTTCCTTCCATTTCAACAACCCAACCCAACATTGTGGCTCAATGGAGAATTTCAGGCATGGGAGCAAGGGCATTGGGGCAAAAATTATGGCAGAGGCCCTTTCCTCTGCTGGGCCATCCATTTATCCTTCCTTTTTCTAGAAAACAAGTCAGCCTTGACACAGCACTAGATACAAAGAACCATGTTGATTAGAAATAGAGGTGATTACCTAAGATGCTGGTCACATTACGTTACAGAAATACTAGGACAGTGCTGTCTAAAAGAAATAGCATGTGAGCCATATAGGTAGTTTAACATTTTCTCTTAGCCATATTAAAAAAGTAAAAGAAAGTAAAGATAAGAAATTAATTTTAATAGTATATTTTATTTAAGCCAAATATCCAAACATTACCATTTCAATATATAATCAATATAAAAATTATTAGTGATCTATTTTTCTCTCTTTTTTTTCTTCCCCCTAAGTCTGAAATTTGGTGTGTATTTTACACTTATAGCACATCTCAGTTTGGACTAGCAACATTTCAAGTACTCAGTAACCACATGTGGCTAGTGGCTACTGTACTGAAAAGCACAGGCATAGGAATATGGCCTGGGAAGGCCCCATACAGGGAGGCCATGTCAGGATGGAACCCTGGACTTTGGCAATGGCTTCATGATTCTGCTGCTCTGCTCTGGATCCATTCTCTAAAAGAGATGTATTAGGTCAAAGGACATGAATATTTTTAGGGCTCTTGATTATTTTCCTAATTGATTACATCTATTTATGATACTACCCACCATGAATACAGGTGCCAATATCACCAGCTCCTGATTTAGAAATTTGCATTTTAATTTTGGGGGTGTGGTTAAGTTTAAATTTAATTTAGTGAAAGAAATACCATGCTTCTTTTAATCTGCTTCTCTTTGATAACTAGTAAAATTGAATATTTTTTTACATATTTATTAATATTTGGTTTTTTGTTTTTTTTTTTTTTTTTTGCGGTACGCGGGCTTCTCACTGTTGTGGCCTCTCCCGTTGCGGAGCACGGGCTCCAGACGCGCAGGCTCAGCAGCAATGGCTCACGGGCCCAGCCGCTCCGCGGCATGTGGGATCTTCCCGGACCCGGGCACGAACCCGTGTCCCTTACATCGGCAGGCGGACTCTCAACCACTGAGCCACCAGGGAAGCCCAATATTTGTTCTTTTGTGAATTGTTTTGTTACAAATCTTTGTTCTGTTATCAGCTAAAGTTTTAATGAAATTTTTGAGTGGATCAGAATGCTTGCTCAAGTCAGCCTGACGATCATATTTTGTCTCCTTAGATTGGACTCAGGGGCAGCCAGACCAAGGAAGGAGCTGATCTCAAGTGTTTCTCAGCTAAGTCAGATCACAGCCCTCTATGGCTGGGAGTGTATGTGGGAGTCTGCTTAGTAAAGAGATTCCTTCCCCTTAGCTGTGTTTAGGGGGAACTGGTGTGCTTGCTTGGCTGACTAATTCCCTTGTATGTACTGGGTGTTTTTTCAACTTATGTGTAAGTTTCTGTGTTCTGCACTACTGTTGCATTTTTTCCGTGCTCCCCTGAAATTACTCCCGGAGCACCTGGGCTGGAATGCTGGCTCTTCTCAACCTTTCAGTCACAAATTTACAACCTATAGATTTACCTCTGTATATAACCAGTCACGTTTGTGATGGGGGAAATCTTACCAATTTAATATTGAAATCAACTTTATTTCCAGTTTCTTGGTTAACATCTTGTTGTGATCTTTAAGAACTGACAACAGCTTCTACAAAATCACCATTGAATATGATGTCCAATATTAGGCACTCTTTCTTATGTGAAGAAGACTCATTCTATCTCTATTAACATTTTTTTGGCCGTACCACGCGGCATGGGGGATCTTAGTTCCCTGACCAGGGATCGAACCTGTGCCCCGTGTGGTGGAAGCGCACAGTCCTACCCACTGGACCACCAGGGAGTTCCTCTGTTAACATTTTAAAATGAATGAATATGGAAAATTAAATACCCTTTTGCATTTATAAAAGTAATTTAAAATTTTCTAGTTTAATATCTTATGATATTCTTCAATTAAGGTATTTTTTATCATTGAGATTGACCTCTCCTTTTATTAATGAATCATTTTGAAAAGCTAAAATATACACATGGCATAAAATTCAGAAGGTACAAAAAGCTATATAATGAAAGTAGTCTTCTTTCCTCCTCTGACTTCTAGCCACTTAACTTCCCTCTTGAGGGCAACTGATGTTATCAGTTTCTTGTTTATCATTCCAGACATGGTTTTTGCATTTTCAAATATCCAACACACACACACACACACACACACACACACAAATAGTAATGTACCATTCTGTATTATTCTATCCTGCATATTGCTTTTCTCACTTATCAATATTTATTTGATGTATTTTCATGTCAGTACATACACAATTGTTTCCTTCTTTTTAATGGCTGCATATAATTCAATATGAATGTAATGTGATTTATTAATTGGTTTCCTACTGCTGGTCAACTGGCTAGTTTTCAGCCAATTTGCATTTACAAACAATGCTGTAACTAGTATCATTGTGCATGTTATTTTGCTCACATGGAAGTGTGTCTATAGGATGAATACCTAGAAGTAGAATTGTTGGGTCAAGTGCATTTTTAGTTTTGACAGTTATGGCCAAATTGCCTTCCATAGATTTATACTATTTATAATCAGCAACAAATGGGTGTGCTGGTTTCCCCTTGGCAATATTGGATATTATCAAGCTTTTTGATCTTTGTCAATAGGGAGATGAAAAATGACATCTCATTGTAACTTTAAAGTGCATTTCTCTTTAAAAGTGAGGTTGAGTTTTTCATATGTTTAACAGTCACTTTTGTTTCATTTTGAAGCTGAAGTTTGTAGCATAGTATGATCTGGCCTTTGCATCCCAAATCCTGCCTTGCAGAACCCAGAACATGTCTTTTATATCTCCACAGCTTTTGCATCAGTTTAGGTTCATTTTGACTGCAAGTAACATAAAACCCTGACTCAACTGACTTTAACAATAAGGGAAATCTTTTATCTTACATGACATCATGTCCTGGGATAGAGTTGCTTTAGGATTGGTTAGTTCAGCTACTCACCAAGGTCACTGAGGTCCCTGGTCTTTCTATCCTTCTGATTGCCGCCTTCTTCATGGTCACTACATGGCTGCATTACAGTCAGGCATCCCATAGAGACAATGCAGCAACCAGTAGAAGGTGAGAGATGTTTCTTACCATGAGTCTCTTTTTAAGAACAAGGAAACTTTTCCTGAAGTCCCCTTTCAGAAGATATGCCCTTGAATCTCATTAGCCAGATCTGAGTTTTATGCCCATTCCTAAACCAGTAACTGGCACGGAGAATGGGACCGTCACAACTGTTTCATGTTAGTCAGGATTTTTCCCTGAATTATATGGAGTAGGAGGGGACACTCCCCTGCCCTCCAAAAGTAATTGGGGCACGACCAACAAGAAACATATGGATTGGCTGTAGGGGGACAATCGACTGTGGCTGCCACAACTCTGCACATGTTATTCTCTTTGTCTGATACAGCACTCCTTTATTTACCCTCCCATCTAACTACTATTCATCTTTCCAGTATAGGCTCGGGTTTGGCTCCAAGGAAACTGACTTTGTTTCCTTTAGGAAACTGACTTTGTTTCCTCCATTCCCATGCAACCTGTGCCACCCTCTTCACACTGCATTCTAAAGCTGGCTTCACCTCCCAGTCTCCCACCACATCCCAGATCTGTGAGGGCAGGGGCTGGGTCTGATTTGTTTCTGTATCTCTGGCCCCTAGGACATTGCACAGTACAGAACAGACACTTAACTCATGCTTGTTGAATGATGTGTCTGCTAGTATTTTATTTAGAGTTTCAAGTCTAGATTTACAACAGAAATCAACTTAGAGTTTTGTGTTTGTGAATGATTTGCTTGTTGAAATTTGGAATTAGGATTATCTTTTCCACATACAGAAAACTGGAGAGTTTACAGAACAAATTGTTTAACTTGTGGATTATTGGTTCCTTAAAAGTCCAGAAGTTCAACAAATATTTCCTGAACACATATTATGTGTTGGGCACTGTCCTGGTTGGCTCTTTATACAAGAGTAGTATGAGGGCTTGTCTTTGAATGTGAATTTATGCTTTAAGGCAGCATTTTTCAAACTGCAGGTCAAGGTCTCTTTCTGGGCAATGAAATCAGTTTTGTGGGTTAAAACCATTATTAAAATGAAAAAAAGATTAGAATAAAATATATCCGAGTGCATCCTCTTGGTAAAACTTTTGGTTTATATTTACATTTATGTTTATATTTATATTTATATGATGTCCTGGGTCAAGATAATAAAATGTGATTTTTACTATGGGTGATGGTCAAAAAAGTTAAAGCCAGAGAGATTGGTTCAAGATGGCGGAGTAGAAGGACGTGCGCTCACTCCGGTTCAAGATGGCGGAGTAGAAGGACGTGCGCTCACTCCCTCTTGCGAGAGCACCAGAATCACAACTAACTGCTGAACAATCGACAGGTCACTGGAACTCACCAAAAAAGATACTCCACATCCAAAGACAAAGGACAAGCCACAATGAGATGGTAAGAGGGGCACAATCACAATAAAATCAAATACCATAACTGCTGGGTGGGTGACTCACAAACTGGAGAACACTTATACCACAGAAGTCCACTCACTGGAGTGAAGGTTCTGAGCCACACATCAGGCTTCCCAGCCTGGGGGTCTGGCAACGGTAGGAGGAATTCCTAGAGAATCAGACTTTGAAGGCTAGCGGAATTTGATTGCAGGACTTCAACAGGACTGGGGGAAACAGAGACTCCACTCTTGTGGGGCACACACAAAGTAGTGTGCACATCAGGACCCAGGGGAAGGAGCAGTGACCCCAGGGGAGCCTGAACCAGACCTACCTGCTAGTGTTGGAGGGTCTCCTGCAGAGGCCGGGGGTGGCTGTGGCTCACCGTGGGGACAAGGACACTGGCATCAGAAGTTCTGGGAAGTACTCCTTAGCGTAAATGCTCCCAGAGTCCGCCATTAGCCCCACCAAAGAGCTGAGTAGGCTCCAGTGTTGGGTCTCCTCAGGCCAAACAACCAACAGGAAGGGAACCCAGCCCCACCCATCAGCAGACAAGCAGATTAAAGTTTTACTGAGCTCTGCCCACCAGAGCAACACCCAGCTCTAAGCACCACCAGTCCCTCCCATCAGGAAACTTGCACAAGCCTCTTAGATAGCCTTATCCACCAGAGGGCAGACAGCAGAAGCAAGAAGAACTACAGTCCTGCAGCCTGTGGAACAAAAACCACATTCACAGAAAGATAGACAACATGAAAAGGCAGAGAGCTATGTCCCAGATGAAGGAACAAGATAAAACCCCAGAAAAACAACTAAATGAAGTGGAGATAGGCAACCTTCCAGAAAAAGAATTCAGAATAATGATAGTGAAGATGATCCAGGACCTCGGAAAAAGAATGGAGGCAAAGATCGCGAAGATGAAAGAAATGTTTAACAAAGACACTAGAAGGAATCAATAGCAGAATAACTGAGACAGAAGAACGGATAAGTGACCTGGAAGACAGAATGGTGGAATTCATGCCGTGGAACCGAATAAAGAAAAAAGAATGAAGAGAAATGAAGACAGCCTAAGAGACCACTGGGACAACATTAAACACAACAACATTCACATTATAGGGGTCCAA
>NC_041224.1:146427772-146428699 GCF_002837175.3 Physeter macrocephalus
CGACAAATGCTAAAGAAACTTCTCTAAGTGGGAAACACAAGAGAAGAAAAGGACCTACAAAAACAAACCGAAAACAATTAAGAAAATGGTCATAGGAACATACATATCAATAATTACCTTAAACGTGAAGGGATTAAATGCTCCAACCAAAAGACACAGCCTCGCTTAATGGATACAAAAAAAGACTCTTATATATGCTGCCTACAAGAGACCCACTTCAGACCTAGGGACACATTCAGACTGAAAGTGAGGGGCTGGAAAAAGATATTCCATGGAAATGGTAATCAAAAGAAATCTAGAGTAGCAATACTCATATCAGATAAAATAGACTTTAAATAAAGAATGTTGTAAGAGACAAGGAAGGACTCTACATAATGATCAAGGGAATCAATCCAAGAAGAAGATATAACAATTATAAATGTAGATGCACCCAATGCTATGAGATTAGAAATCAATTACAGGGAGAAAAAAAGGGAAAAACACAAACACATGGAGGCTAAAGAATACGTTACTAAATAACCAAGAGATCACTGAAGAAATCAAAGAGGAAATCAAAAAATACCTAGAGACAAATGACAATGAAAACACGATGATCCAAAACCTATGGGATGCAGCAAAAGCAGTTCTACGAGGGAAGTTTCTAGCAATACAAGCCTACCTCGAGAAACAAGAAAAATCTCAAATAAACAATCTACTGTTACACCTAAAGGAACTAGATAAAGAAGAACAAACAAAACCCAAAGTTAGTAGATGGAAAGAAATCATAAAGATCAGAGCAGAAATAAATGAAATAGAAACAAAGAAAACAATAGCAAAGATCAATAAAACTAAAAGCTGGTTCTTTGAGAAGATAAACAAAATTGATAAACCATTAGCCAGACTCATCAAGAAAAAGAGGGAGAGGACTCAAATCAATAAAATTAGAAA
>NC_041224.1:146429523-146431097 GCF_002837175.3 Physeter macrocephalus
CCCTGATACCAAAACCAGACAAAGATACTACAAAAAAAGAAAATTACAGACCAATATCACTGATGAATATAGAAGCAAAAATCCTCAACAAAATACTAGCAAACAGAATTCAACAACACATTAAAAGGATCACACACCATGATCAAGTGGGATTTATCCCAGGAATGCAAGGATTCTTCAATATATGTAAATCAATCAATGTGATAAATCATATTAACAAATTGAAGAATAAAAACCATATGATCATCTCAATAGATGCAGAAAAAGCTTTTGACAAAATTCAACACTGCTTTATGATAAAAACTGTCCAGAAAGTGGGCATAGAGGAAACTACCTCAGCATAATAAAGGCAATATATGACAAACCCACAGCAAACATCATTCTCAATGGTGAAAAACTGAAAGCATTTCCTCTAAGATCAGGAACAAGACAAGGATGTCTACTCTTGCCACTATTATTCAACATAGTTTTGGAAGTCCTAGCCCCGGCAATCAGAGAAGAAAAAGAACTGAAAGGAATACAAATTGGAAAAGAAGAAGTAAAACTGTCACTGTTTGCAGATGACATGATACTATACATAGAGAATCCTAAAGATGCCACCAGAAAACTACTAGAGCTCATCAATGAATTTGGTAAATTTGCAGGATACAAAATTAATACAGAGAAATCTCCTGCATTCCTATACACTAGAAAGAGAAATTAAGGAAACACTCCCATTTACCATTGCAACAAAAAGAATAAAATACCTAGGAATAAACCTACCTAGGGAGACAAAAGACCTGTATGCAGAAAACTATAAGACACTGATGAAAGAAATTAAAGATGATACAAACAGCTGGAGAGATATACTATGTTCTTGGTTGGAAGAATCAATATTGTGAAATTGATTATACTACCCAAAGCAATCTACAGATTCAATGCAATCCCTATCAAATTACCAATGGCATTTTTTACAGAACTAGAACAAAAAAATCTTAAAATTTGTATGGAGACAAAAGAGACCCCAAATAACCAAAGCAGTCTTGAGGGAGAAAAAAGGAGCTGGAAGAATCAGGCTCCCCAACTTCAGACTATACTACAAAGCTAGAGTAATCAAGACAGTATGGTACTAGCGCAAAAACAGAAATATAGATCAATGGTACAGGATAGAAAGCCCAGAGATAAACCCACGCACCTATGGTCAACTAATCTATGACAAAGGAGGCAAGGATATACGACGGAGAAAAGACAGCCTCTTCAATGAGTGGTGCTGGGAAAACTGGACAGCTACATGTAAAGGAATGAAATTAGAACACTCCCTAACACCATATACAAAAATAAACTCAAAATGGATTAAAGACCTAAATGTAAGACTGGACACTATAAAACTCTTAGAGGAAAACATAGGAAAAATGCTCTTTGACATAAATCACAGCAAGATATTTTTTGATCCACCACCTAGAGTAATGGAAATAAAAATGAAAATAAACAAATGGGACCTAATGAAACTTAAAAGCTTTTGCAAAGGAAAGGAAACTATAAACAAGATGAAAAGACAACCCTCAAAATGGGAGAAAATATTTGCAAACAAAGCA